>NW_021851238.1:733864-735871 GCF_003651465.1 Formica exsecta
TGGGATAAATCGCAAAATGAAGCGAATTCCAACGTAAAGATTATTTCTAGAACGAAATTTCCGCAGAGTAACAATCCTGTGATAAGCGTAACCGGTACTCGATTTGTACCGATATTTACAGAACATCCCGAGTCGGTGATACTCAACATTCTTAGATCAATTCAGATGTCGTCGCCAAATGTGCGAGATGATCACGTTGCCAAGCTTATCAGTACATTGCAGTTGGCCGATCAGCTTAACGATCGGCAGCTGAATATTGTTAATACAACAGAAAGCTTGCTACCAGATGCAGTTCGTCCCGCTTTCGTCGATCGGATGACAGAATGTATTCGCAAGAGCAATTTTTTGGCGTGTTCAAGGAACGTATTGTGGCCTGCTCTGTCGGAATATTTCCCTAGGCTACCCAGCTTCCCGAATTTTGGAGCGCATTCTCAAACGACCAACGTCAAATCTATCTTACCGCAGAATCTGACTGACTCATCACCATTGTCGGAGACCGATGTCAAGATTGGCCAGCACGGAGATGCTACTATTACCATCACTGATACCAGATTCTATCCTATTTTCTCGGAACATCCAGAAGGTGTGATTCTGAAAATTCTCAAGGCCGTGCAGAGCTCCATACCGGGCGTTATGTATTCCATGATTAGCTCGAGATTGCCGGAAACGATGAGTTACTTTACGGAACAGCAGGCTAACATCGTTCTTGTCGCGGAAAGCCTGCTGCCGGAATCGGTGAAATCAGTTTTCGTAGAGCGAATGGTCAATTGCGTTCGAGAAAACATGTTTCTCGACTGTACACGGGACATAACTTGGCCAACCGTCGCTCAATTTTTCCCAAGACTGCCGAATTTCCCCGATTTTGGAAACGAGCCGAGGACGAAATTTGATTCATCGTCGATTCTGCTACATAACGCTTATTCAGAGAACGCAACGTCTAACGAAAATACGAAGACTACCGTCGACGCAATCGAAAATAAAATAGAAAGTATATTAAAAGAATTGAACAAGGATTCGACGCTTCGTTTGAAGGTCTCTTATCTGGACATCAATAATCCTGTAATAAGAGATCTTCTAACTGCTCGAGAAATGAACATTGTCAGATTAACAGAGGAAGCAATACCGGATTCGATACGTCCCGCATATATAAGCAACATGCTGGAATGTATGAGAATCAATAACTTTATATCTTGCACTCAGCAAATCACTTGGCCGACCTTGAAGCAATTTTCACAGGCTCTGCCGAACTTTGAGGAACTGTTCGGTCAGTTTCCCGGAACGGGTCAAATTGCCGGTATCAGTCAGATTCCAGGCATAGGTCAACTTCCTGGCATAGGTCAACTTCCTGGCACAGGTCAGATTCCCGGCATAGGTCAACTTCCTGGCACAGGTCAGATCCCCGGCATAGGTCAACTTCCTGGCACAGGTCAGATCCCCGGCATAGGTCAACTTCCTGGCACAGGTCAGATCCCCGGCATAGGTCAACTTCCTGGCACAGGTCAGATCCCCGGCATAGGTCAACTTCCTGGCACAGGTCAGATCCCCGGCATAGGTCAACTTCCTGGCACAGGTCAGATCCCCGGCATAGGTCAACTTCCTGGCATAGGTCAACTTCCTGGCGCGGGTCAGATTCCCGGCATAGGTCAACTTCCTGGCACAGGTCAGATTCCCGGCATAGGTCAACTTCCTGGCACAGGTCAGATCCCCGGCATAGGTCAACTTCCTGGCACAGGTCAGATTCCCGGCATAGGTCAACTTCCTGGTACAGGTCAGATTCCCGGCATAGGTCAACTTCCTGGCACAGGTCAGATTCCCGGCATAGGTCAACTTCCTGGCATAGGTCAACTTCCTGGCGCGAGTCAGATTCCCGGTACAGGTCAGATCCCGAGTTTTCCCGGACTAGGAAATCCTTTCGCTGGCCCCAGCTTACCTCAATTTCCCTCTCAAATCCCTATGATACCGGGCGGAATTCAAACCGGCATTACTCAGTTTCCAGGATTTTCTACC
>NW_021851238.1:735945-737797 GCF_003651465.1 Formica exsecta
CATTCCTCAGTTTCCAGGATTTTCTAACTTTGGCGGTATAAGTTACCCACAGTTTGCAATCTTGTCGGATACGCCACAGAAAGCGAAGCCGCAGGGACAGACGATTCTTCAGTTGACAGTAGCAGATAATGAGAAGGCAAACCAGATAAGTGGAATATCGAAGGCTGCGAACACCCCGTCAGTAGGTGAATCAGTTTTATTCGTTAAAGACAGACTGACTTTTTTCTTTGGTATTCAATTTTTATTAATCTTTGATTTTCTTTTATTTTTCAGGCGAACAAGGAATCGTTCCTGGATATCTTGGACAACCGTCGAACATTTTGATAGATATTTCTAAAGAAAAAATCCAGTTATCTGACATTAGACAACAACAAGATTCATTGTCGAAATCTGTTCCTGTGGATTCATCGTTCAAGAAACACGAAAGAAGACGAAGAAATGCCGATGAATTATTAAATTCTTATTACGAGATCAATGAAGAGATTGAACCTATCTCGGAAATGACGATAAATAACACGTTTCCGAATATCACTGAATCTGAATTTCTTCAACTCTTAGTTAATATTTCGAATTTCAAGAAAGCTTTAAAAAACAAACCCGCGGAAAGTCCAAAGGAATATTTCGTCGATACATTAAATTCTACAATCAAGAATTCTCTGACCGCCGATCAATATGAGATCTTAAAAATGGTGGAGGATTTTAACGAGCACACCGCGAATCGGGGTTTTATGTCGCAGGTAGCTCAGTGTGTACTTAGCTTGAGTTTCATTAGATGCGTAGGTATTTTTGTTTGGCCCATGATTGTCAATGCCTTGCCATCTTTTGTGCCTAGTCTCGGTTTTTTCGGAAGATCAACAGAAACCGAAGTAGAACGTTTCTTCGGCATGTCCACGAATAATTTCGAAAAGGAACTGCTAATGAGAAAAGAATCCATGGAAAATGTTCTTCTTGACTGGTACAAGAAAGCGATGGAGGACGAATTTCAGACAAATCTGGGTTTTCTGACGATCAAGGGTTACGGGAATGGCGAGGTAGGCATCAGTTTCAGCGGATCCCGCGAGGGTAGAGCTACGAAGATCAAGGACAACAAGAATTTGCCGAGTATATTGACAATTATTAGCGATATCATGGAGGAAGTATTAGATCAACGACCGGACAATGAAAAGCTTAAAAAGGAGAAGGAAAAAAGAGAGAGAAGCCTGGATAATGTGCAAGAAACGGACTTTCAATTTTTGAAAAACAGCGACGAGTACGCGGATATTAAGCGGTCCATAAATGATGATCAGATAATCACCATGTTTTTGGATAAGCTCAAGGCCAATGCGACGGATTTTGCCGACGGTGATGTCGCTCAATTCTTCAGCATGGAAGATGCTTATAATGCTTTCGGTGAACTTTTCGGAACCCGCTTGAACGAGAAATTTGCGGACAGATTAAAGATTTTTACCGAGGAACATTTGAAGAAAAATAATCCTGAAGACCATGTGACGGAATTAAGTGCAGAAGGACTAAAGATGATATCTTTAAAAGGAGAAGCACCCTACGATCTTGAAAAGGAGTCCATAGAGAGTCCCGAAGAACGCAAAAGAGAACATCGCGCAAAGAACGAATTTAAATCATTGTTGGATAAGTATTCGAATAACCTTGTAAAGAAGCTGGATGTTCCTACGGAGAAAATCGAGGATTCAGATGAAAATAAGATCAAGATCACTGAGTCGTTCCTCGACAGGAAGACGCATTCGGAATTGAGAATCCAGTTGCCACGTTTGCGAGAAGACATTATGTCCAGGAAGATTACGAGCGCGGTGATACATTTCGGAAGAGGACTGAAGATGAAGATGAGTAGTATGAT
>NW_021851238.1:738474-783160 GCF_003651465.1 Formica exsecta
ATAAATATATAATAAAATCCTTTGTATATACCTGCATCGATATTGAAAATACTGGCGCTACAACTTTCAAGAACCTTGAGAAGCCAGCTTTGAACGGTCAGAAATAGATCCGAGATTATTCCGACCTACCACACCGAAGGTTTTCTTCGTGCATTTCTTTTTTCTTTTAATTTTTTTTACTAGTTCTACGCGTTGCATGCGGCAAAAGGAGTACTGGAACGCAAACAAAAGCACGAAGGAGACCAGAGTCAAGATCATGGGAGCACACGCGATCATTGGAACGTTGAACTAATATAAAAGCAAAGCAATATTATTCCAGAACCTTATAAATTTTTATTCTTCGATATTCATTGCGCGATTATTCGTTCCACGTAATTTATCAATTTTTATTTCTACTGATAATTGATACTAGATGAAAAGAATCTTTAAAGAATTTTATGTAGAATTGCATAGTTGCAGTTGACTATCTGTATGTGTACCTTTATAAAACTAAATAAAGCAAAAAGAATTAAAAATGCATATTATCAAAACGCTTTTGACATGCAATAAATCGATTTATATATTGTTATAACGATGTAAATGTGAATAGACAGCTCATTGCAAAATAAGAATATTTTTAGTCAATCATGAGTGGCAAAACGGAAGGTATTGCGTCTTCTTGAACCACTTTTGATTCAGTTTCCTCTATGATTTCAGTTTTTGATTCGATTTCTGTCCACGTAATTTATCAATTTTTATTTCTACTGATAATTGATACTAGATGAAAAGTTCTTTAAAGAATTTTATGTAGAATTGCATAGTTGCAATTGACTATCCGTACGTATCTTTACGCTAAATAAAGCAAAAAGAATTAAAAATGCATATTATCAAAACGCTTTTGACATGCAATAAATCGATTTATATATTGTTATAACGATGTAAATGTGAATAGACAGCTCATTGCAAAATAAGAATATTTTTAGTCAATCATGAGTGGCAAAACGGAAGGTATTGCGTCTTCTTGAACCACTTTTGATTCAGTTTCCTCTATGATTTCAGTTTTTGATTCGATTTCTGTTGAGTAAATTAATTCATTCAAATAGTACCTGTAATGAATAATTATTATTTCCATCATGGAGAAACTTTTACAATCTTCTATTGTTTTTTTCTAAATAGTATATATACCATTCATGAGCATGCTGGCAATCAATATTTTCTTCGTCCGTGCAAATCCGTTGTTTCTGATCAAACACTGTATTGTTAGCACAAATCACTGGAAATCCGCCGCCGGAATTTTCGCAAATGTGAAATATCTTACAGTTGTAATCCATATCCGCATAAAAACCAGTTGGCAAACCTTCGCAGGTAAAGTGAAAAGATAGATTTCCGAAAATATCAATATCGTTCTGTTCACTCGATATCTCCTCGTAGGTTTCCAGACGATTTCTGTCCTATATACAATACAATCCGTAATTTTAAATCACGAAACAGTAAAATTTGTTGCAAATATTTTCAGAGCAATATTTGAGAAATATAGATTCTTACAAAATGGCCCAAAGTGAATTGATTTGTCATTTTTGTACCTGTATAAAATGAAAAATATATAAAACAAAACTTCTCAAGTTTAAGCTAATATTATACAATTTTATACAATTAATTTTGACTTACTTAATAATAAGTTTAGTATAAATATAAAATAATTCATCGTGTATATTTTTAAAACTTGCGATTTTTTTTAAAACAGCACAAATTTTTTGCTTCTTGATGCTAAGATTATCGCTGAATGTTGACGAACACTATTACCAGATTACTCGATGGATAACGCAACCGAACATCGCGAGCTCTTTATTTGAAACTGCAGAACTCGAAGAGCTCAATGATCTTAATAACCGTGTAATTTCTGGAAAGACCTCTCATTCTTTCTCATTATCGTTTAAACGACGCTTAACTATCATATCCTGTTGTGTTGATGGATATTTTCAGAGACTGCAAAGGATATTCTTTTTAAGAAATATTTATATAATTTTAAGGAGAAATCAAAGACATTTTAACAAATCGGTAAAAAAGAAAAAAAATAGCGAATATGCATTTCTAACAAAAAAATGTATCGAAATTTTTTGACATAAAGAAAATAATTTTTATAACAAAATTTTGTTTAAACTTTTTAAATAAAAATATTTACTTAAATTTATCTGTGCACCAACAGATGTCAGCTTCATGCTATGAATCGCTTGATTCAGTTGGTCAGGCAACTATCCAAAGGTACTTTCACTAGCACAAACCAATCCCAAGCACATGCCGTTTGATATGAATATAACTTTCTTTTATATAAAGTTTTGCCAGGATCGTATCATATATAATATTGTATCGTATATAATATTATGTATATATATCAAAATTATGCAACAACTCTTTTATTTATCGAGTTTAATATCTATAATTTAAGGAAGCTAGAAAGGCGAAGGAGAAAAAAAAAAACAGTTTAAAAGCGCAAAAAATTCACAATTCCCAAAAAATTCACAATAATTTTTTATGTTCAATAATTTTTATCATTTTCTCTCTCTCTTTATTATAAAAGAAAGCCCAAATTATAAATAAGTTATAAATATTTTTTAAATTATTCATAAAGACGATAGAATTTTGTGTATTTTTCATAGTTATTATTTTAATAGGAAATTTACAAGACCGATTAAAATGTAGCTAATGAGCCTTTCGAGATGCGGTCATATTTTATCAAAATATGATCATGCTCGCGGCATGTCAGTAGCAAAAGGTAAGATGTCCACGAAAGGACAGCAGGTATCAACTGCCAATGAGAGAAGCCTTACTTCTCAGGCTGCCTTTCTCTTCGCCTCCAAGCCTCGGCTCAGTTTTCACGACAGCTTCACCCGGGAACCACATACAGAATGTCCTGAAGACACGCGGCCAAAACACTCGTGTGTATTCCTTTCTGCTCTTCTCTCTCTCTCATTCTTTCTGCTCCTGTATGGTGGAAGAAAAAGGACGAACCTCTTACCGGCGAACATGTAACCTTGAAGATATCAGCAGTGCATCTTTAAAAAAATCCAAGAGGATTTTCGCATTTTTGAGAATTTTCGGGGAAAGTGCAATAAGGTAACGTGACATATTTTTGTGACAGCTAATGAACTTCTTCTTGTAATATTAAAAATATTTGAAAAACGTTTGAGTAAAATGTCATTTCTTAAAAATCTCGCAATTTGTCATTGAAATAATCAAATATGCCGTTCACATCTTATTATTGATGGGAAATGGTCAATTAAAGCGGCTCATTAACTTCGCTATATTTTTAAATATAATGGTGTGCTAACTCCGTGACGTTTTCGGATGAGTGTCCACGTGTGTTTATAGGTGCGTCAGCTCTTCATTTCTCACCGGACGGTGACTTTAATGCGTGCGCAAAACGTTATGTTTCTGCACCTATTATTTGAAGTAGCTGTTACAATACTGCTGTTTAATGTCTAGCTAAATCATCAAATTCTGCACGGTTTTTTGTATTTTATTTTATTTATTTATGACAATTTTATTTTTTATAATTATTTTCTTCATTTTTTATGCAAATAAATAAAATTAGCTTCTTAGATATTTTATTTATTTCGTTTATTATTCAGTGTAACATATTTTAATTTTTAGACTAGAATTTTGTAATATTATTTGCATGTTTTACAAATAACATAATTTTGCGAATTACTTTATTTGTACATTTAAGATTTCTTTTTCGATTTATTTCCGTTATAGAAATGCCGTATTCTTTACTAGGAATGAATATCATGTTACAAAAGAAAAAGATATACAATACTACAGATATAAAATATTGCACGGTATCCGCAAGGACGACTGGTGAAACGAAAATAATCTCAGGTGCTACGTCAAAGAGATACACAAGAAAAATGCAGTCCCCCTCGATTTCTCATATAATAAAATTTAATTTTAGTATTTAATTGTGATAATACGATAGTACTTTTTAAGGTAGTCGTGCATTTTTTTTTACGTAAGTTGACTATCTTCGCTACGCTAGCACAATAGCTCTAATTGATAGACTCTCAGAAAGTAGAGCGTGCAACATACAAGCATCTTTTTCTCTCTGCCGTTATTCTCTCTGTCGCTTTCGAGAAATGGAAGTCGTGTTTGTCTCACATTCTTAAATTTATCTTTATTAATGATTTTTCATCGGGTTTCTAAATATTTTTACATTGACAGATCTAAATAAAGAATAACCTAACCGTTCGAGTTTTGATTCAGATACATGAGATAGCAAATATCGAGTGTTACTAGTGCCTTACGTCAACGATATGCGCGTACGTATTTTTCTTAGGTTCAAGTTGTCTTAGATACGAGTTTGAAATCACGAGAGACCAGATTGATTCGGTCCAATGGCTAGTTCCTTGATTTACGAGGAAAAGAGATCAATTGAAATAAGTGAAAGGCGTATGTTTTTTTTTCTCAGTAATATTACTTTGCTTACAAAGATTATCATTACATTGGTCTCTCAGATTCACAGATTTGTGCAATAATAGCTTAACATAAGCTTGGCATAATTCTGTAAACATACTTTTACTCAGGATATATCTTTTCTGAGATAAGAACAATGCGTGAATCTCTTTCTCTTATAAATAAATATAATGCAGATGTTACTGTGTTTTCTATATACAGGGTGAGGCATTTATAGTGACGCGGGCATATTTTTCGGAAACGAAGTGAGATATCAAAAAATATTTTAGACAAAAGTTGCATGGTTTTGAGGGGGCCACATGATAAAAATATGGATTTGACCTTAAGTAGTCTTTTCAAGGTGAGGTCAATGTGGTCGATGTCCGAAACATATTTTGATATCTCACTTTGTTTCCGAAAAATATGCCCGCGTCACTATAAATGCCGCACCCTGTATATATCGTGCGTGTCAGTATATTATATTGCGAACGTTGCTAAATGTTACTTAAAGTAGATCACGATGCCTTTCTTTTTACCTTTTTATTCGCTGTATTACTAGGGCTGTAATAAGACATAGTTCTCTATTTCTCAGATCGGTGGATCCCACAATTACTGTAATTGCGTGCTACCGTTAATTGCGAGAACTTTGCTACGGCAATCTCGATTAGCAGATACTGGTCTATATCGAAAGTATAAGATGACAATCCCTAATTTTCTATGCTACTGCGCAATTATTAATTAATGATAAAACCCCGTGAATTTTTAACGTAAATATTCCATAGTGAGGAAAGTATAAATTCACTCGGATTCAACGAGAGTAAATAATTGAAAATAATGATCCCTAACAATTGCATCAATATAAAATTAGTAAATAATGATGATGATTACATATTTTTTTTCATGGTCAGATGATCTTTTTAAATCCACCCATTGTCGATTAGCATAAAGGCCAGACGATGATCTTCGAAAGGAGGACGGTTATTATACGGAGATTGTATTTGCTAATCGTCGAGAAGTTTCGAAAGAAAAACGATCAATTTGCAATAACTGCAGCGTAACGCCGTTGCACGTAATCGTTGATTTACTATCGAAATTTCATGCACGATTACGCGGGTGGCTTGACGGATGTTTTTTTCGCGTCGTGAATTAGTATATAGTGAAAACGAATAATTTGTAATTGCGTTAACATCTCCGGATGGACAAATGTCGCTTTCGTAATTCTCTGTTGCAAGGTGCGCAACATATCAGGCAAAATTATATGATGCACGGGTTAAATGTCTCTATGGTAGTTTATAATTTGCTACGTAACGAAAACGTGATCGTGCAGCTGCGCGCTTTCCTTCGCTAGGATCGCGTGATATTACCATCGGTACGTGGCGGACGAATTAATTACCATTGAATAATGAATCGGCGAAGCTAGCACGTCATCCATGAGGTCTCGATTTCTCGCGTCGATTTACCCCGCGATGCGTAGATCACGCCGTGCGTAGGTCGCGACGTCGATGGGCCTGAAAAGAAGGGAGACTCTTCTTCAAGGACGCTTTTGGGCTATCATGATGATCTTAGCGGTTAGTCACCTCTGTGCCTCGCGTATCGAGAGAATCGCGGGATCTCGCCAGTTCGCGTGGGATAATAAGCGGTGAGATCAGATCGTGAATTGAGCGACCGATGTAATCGCCTTTTACTTAAAAACAAGCAAACGGGGACAAAGAACTTGGAAAGGGCGATTTAACGATTCGTCGGATTACGAAGGATTTCGCGAAGGAGTAGTTGCGATTTTGAAGAAAAACTTTATTTATTAAGCTGCATGGTTATCGGCGTATCGATCTATTGCGTACGCGATTAACTAAGGAAGTTCACGCAGTGAAAACTTTTCCACTTTTCACACATGTATTACATCATGGTGTGACTAATTCGTTTGAATTGAAATTGAAACATTTGTCTTACATGTAAAGATATTGTTTGTAGCTTCTCTATAAGACAGGAAGAAAAATACATTATTAATCTTATATAAGCAATATGATGTAAATGTAACAGAAGGTTTCCAACGTAATTTTGTTCAAGTTCTAATTTATGCTACAGAGAAAATATAGTATAGTGCTTACATATAATGCATATAATTTGCACTTTTTCCACATAAAATGTTTTGGCATACATTTGCACTATACATTTTGATATGATTGTTAATATAATTGCATAATATAATTGATATAATAAAAGAATTAAGTATAATCTTTTTTTTTACATCTCTTGTGTAGGTGAAATGTTATCGCCGCTACTGTTACTGGGCATGGCCCTGTCCGTAATAGGCGGTTACGTGCCACCCGGGCCGAGATTTGGATGTCCCAAAGATCCAATTTACATTTACCCCTGCACGTGTCTTCGGGGTAGCGACAGGGGTTTATACATCCGCTGCGAGAATACGAATCTAGCCAGTCTCAGCCTTGCCTTCACGAATCTAGGGAATGAGGGCATGCCAATCGAGGAACTGGTTCTGTATAAATGCAACATAGGTGAGCTAGAGATTTTTAATTTTGCGTAGTGGAAAAAAACATGCGTGATGATTCTCCTATCGCGGAAAATAACAAAATACAATCGAGTTAATTAACCCACTTTTGCTACTCCATAGTACGATTTTACGGACCCGCCCTGTATCCATTGGACGTACGAGTGTTGAAGTTTATCGATACGCCGCTGAGATTGATCGAAGAGCACAGCTTTCTCGGCGTAAACAGGACTCTTCAGGAACTCCATGTGATAAACAGCAATTTAGAGAAATTTCCACGCGAAGCACTGCAAGTTCTCGGCAATCTCAGCCTGTTAAGTATCAGCGGCCACCGGATGTCTATTTTGCCGGGGAATAGTTTCAGTGAAAGCGCGGCGGCAGCAAAGTTAGAAAAATTGGAGATTAGTAATGGTAATGACGGTATCATCGTAAAATATCATTAATAGAAAATACAATTTTCTATCGATCAATCCCAAGAGTTTAAAGACAATACATAAATCTGTAAGATCATCTTGAATTTTTGTGTAATGCAGCATATATAAAGAGATGTACTTTGCATCAAATATCAATTTTTGTATCTATAAAGATTGTTTAATTAATTATAAATTATTTAATTAATCATAACTCTTGACAAACTGTATCATACTTTTCAGGTACGATATCTTCTTTACCCGCCGAAGCATTGACACCGCTCAAGAAGCTGAAAACACTTGATCTTCATGGCAATAAAATAAAAGACCTAAAGAAGAATCAGTTCAAAGGTCTGAGGGATACCGAATTTCTGGATCTCTCTCACAATTTGATTGACAAATTGGACACATCTCATTTGGCAGATCTTGTTAAGATGGGATGGTGCAACATGTCACACAATGCTATCTCCGACTTGAAGAGGTAGACAAGTTTGAAAAAAGAGTAATTATACGATCTCTACGATATGAAATATCTAAGAGTGCTTTTGTTTTAGAGGAACCTTTGCTCGAAATTCCGTCTTGAAGGTCCTGAATCTGAGCCACAATAAAATAAGAAAGTTGGATTCCAATACTTTTCGCGGCATGCGTTTTCTTAGGCGATTGCATCTGAGCGACAATCAAATCAATGATGTGGGTCGTGGAACTTTTGGTTCTGTTACAAGGATCGGTACCATCGATCTTTCTCGGAATTTCATCAAAAAGATCGACTTCCAAATGTTCAATCAGCTGCAGTTTGCTGAGGTATATATACGTTATTGCTCATAAAATTACATTTATACATGTTTTTATAGTTTTTATTTAATAATATGCCCATTATTAGCTTCTAGACGTTTCCGAGAATTTCGTTACAATCGTGGAAAAATTGGCGTTTAAAGATATCTACTTGGCAAAAGTTAATCTGTCTCATAATGAGATCTCGAAGATCGAATCAGGTGCCTTCGAGAACTGCGTGAATATTACATCACTGGATTTCAGCCACAACAAACTCGAGAATATCTCGAAGTATTCTTTCGATAGCGTGTCGTACGCTATGGAATTGCAACTCAGTTATAATTTATTTACGTCTCTTAATCAAGTGAGTGTATTTTTTTAAATGCAAACAATTGGACGATTTTCATATTATTTTATCAAGACATATTTAATTATTATATTTAATTTTGTTAAAAACGTATTCTTTTGCAGATTCCGTTGCATAATATGACGGGATTGAAAGTATTAAACGTTTCTCACAATCTGATACACTCCGTTCCACGGCAGACCTTCCCTAAGCTGTACGAGCTCCACACGATCGATATCTCGCACAATAATTTATCTGAGATTTATAACGCCGTATTTCAGACTCTCTTCAGTCTGCGATTCTTGGATCTGTCGCATAATTCTCTGGAGAAGATAAAGCCGTCGACTTTTGGGCCGTTGCCGACACTTCTAGAACTCGATATGAGTTATAATCAATTAAACGACGTCTCACGAGGAAGTTTAACTCGTCTGGCTAGCTGCAGGTGCATTATCACGCGTTAATAAAATTTAAGAATGTCTCTACATATATAATAAATGCGTATTAAATTTTAGGAGTTTGACGGTGAGAAACAATCGTCTGACAAAGATTTTCCAACTGCCAATTTCTTTAAGTCATTTGGATTTCTCGGAGAATCTGCTGGAAGAGATCCCGAGCATCGATGTGTGGCCTGCTATGAACGCACTACTCTCGTTGGATCTTTCGCGGAATCAACTGGGTGATAATCTACAAGAGGGAAGCTTCGAAAATCTGCTGACCTTGAGGATATTAAATCTGCAAGCGAACAACATCACGAAGCCGCCCTGGCAAGCGCTGAGCAGTCTGAGCAGTTTGCAGTATCTTTATCTACAAGTAAGACGAAAAGAACTCTTTATAGAAAATTAATTTTTTTAGACACAGATAATTTTGCAAATTCTAATCGACGATAATATTGCAGGATAATTACATGACGAAGCTAGAGAAAGCCGCCTTTGGCCGTTTGCCGATAGTGTTCGAACTTAACTTGGCGAATAACAAGATAAATAATGTAACAAGTCGCGCGTTCGAGGGCTTATTGCAACTGTTGACACTGAACTTGACAAACAATAACATCAGTCACATACCAAACGGCGCGTTTCAGGGTCTTGTGTCACTGAGAACTCTCGATCTATCTCACAATAGATTGGAGAAACTGGACAACAAGACACACGGATTGCTCGACGACTGTCTGTCTCTGGAGAGGCTCAATGTTAGCCACAACAAGATTTCGTTTATTACCCGAAAAACTCTGCCAAACGATCCCTGGATTCCTTATAGGCTAAAGGAAGTCGACTTATCTTACAATACAATGCCGGTTGTGACCTTCGACCTCATCGCCGGTGCCAAAAAGATTCAATACTTGAATCTTTCTTATAATAACATTAATGAGATTAGGAGATGTGAGTAACATATTGGCAATGTCACTTTTAATAATCTCGACAAATAACCGGACAACAATGTAACGTTTCATCGGTTTACATTTTTCGCTGAAGATCGTCGTTTATTAGAAAATTGTTCTGTTTTAGATGTAATCGGGAATTTAACGTCTTTGGAGACTTTGGATCTGTCACACAACGACATAAGTGATATCTCCGATCGAGATATTTTTTTACCACCGTTAAATTTAACCAACTTATATCTAAGCAACAATCATCTAAGCTATGTGCCTCTCGATAAGATTTTACCGCTACCAAACTTAAAAATTCTTGACTTGGAAGAGAATGAGATTGGCGTTTTCGATGAGAGGTTTATGAAGATTGTCAAGAACGGCACGGTGCTCAGATATTTTGGTAAAAGACTAAATAAATAAATTTAACAAAGAATAATGAGGCACTTGTAATTACACCATTAACTGATAAAAAAATTTAATAGTAGAAATTATAATTATGATTAAATTTGTCTTATACTTATTAAGATAACTAACTACATATTCTACACATATATCTATATAATCTATATATCTATATATATATTAGGGAATCCCATGCAATGTGATTGTCACGCGCGGCCCTTAAAGAGATGGTTGAAGACTCAAACGCAGCTTCCGACAGATTGGTCGAACGTGACGTGTGAAAGTCCGAATTATCTCGCAAACAAACCTATTTCGGAGATAACTGAGGATCTCATGAGCTGCGACGAGAGAGACATTCAAGAGAAACCCGAACTCGATATCACACCCGATGTGAAATATCGAAGTATCGACTAGTACGTTATTTTAGCCAAATATATATTATTATTTAAAATTTTTTTTTGACAGATAATTTTTCTCAAAAACTATAAATTATGTGATTTTCTTTAGCAATAATGAGGATAATAGCTGGAAAGCCACGTGGTATGTGACGTCGCGCGAAGACATCGGCGACTTTTACGTGGTGGTTCGAGAATCCGGCAGCAGCAAATCCATGATCGAGAAGGATATTGTTTACAGTGAGCGTTCCTTCAGGGTCCACGATCTGACTGAGTCCAGCACCAAATACGAGCTCTGCGTGCTCGCACGCGATTCCGAGGGAAATGTCAAACACTATAGAAACTCGCAGTGTCAGATCTTGAATCAGCATAACTCCAGTTCATCCATTAGCTTCAGGACGAATCTGTACTTCGTGATAATTGTTGCTTCCCTCTGCATTTTTATGTGAAATTTTATTAATATAACAAAAATAATACTCGCATTTAAGTAGATATTTTACGTTCAGCAGAGACACAGTAAAATATACACGTGATAAAGTACCTTTATGCATATCGCTAGCTGCTTAAAATTCTCAACTATTTTGCTATTTTAGTCTTCTATCGTACACTTTATATCGCGTCGAAGCGCGAAGCGATATGATTGCGAAATAAATTAATATATACATATATCTATAAATATGTATATCGTGGATTGTACATAAATCGTATTGTATTTCGTTCGAAGACAGGGACGTTGAACGTCGTGTATTTATTTTTGTAAAATATACATATTGTTCAAGTCATATATTTGCTGTTATTTCACATACATCAATTAACCAAGATTCGATACAAAAGAGAATGTGCGTAATAGTTCGTAGTAGATTCGTGATAATAATTTACGATTTTTAAACGAGCAAAAAGCCTAGTTGATGATTAGCGAACGATGCGTCTTAATAAGAACTGGCTAATCCCACGAGATTAATTCGCCATCGCGTCGTCTAGCCCTTTCTGTCCCGCGACTAATAAAGCGCTCGTGCGATGCGCTGAAAAAGTTCTCAAGGAAGTCAGCAGCCTCCCGAGCTACGCGTAGTAAGATTATTTCATTATCCTGTGAAAGCTGTAATTAGTATCCGCGATTAAGCATAGAGTGTTCTGTCGCACTAAAAGAAGAAGGGGCAGAGTTCTCTAATGAGGCCAAGAAACAGTGGAAGTTGTTGTTTCCGCAAAAGGAGATGCCATTATCGTGGATTTATTAGCGTCATCAGAGACGTGGCGATTACGTTCTTAGAGATTTTTCGTTTCATTTCGTCAATTATTCGCATTTTATTAACGCTGTCACGCGATAGCAATTATCGATTATTCCTGCGCCATGATATCTGCGAGAGAGGAAGAAACAATGCTCGTACAAGTGGCGATCCGTCGAAGACTCTGGCGGATTAACGGGATTTTAAATTGCACGACGCACGACGTGTCTGATTAATATTGTTTTGGTCGAATATATACCGGAAAAAACAATAAACTGTATACACGCCGCTGCTTGCCGGACGTTCTGCTCGGTCGGCTGCCTCTCTCGATCGAGATTAACGTTAGTTTAATGCTTAATTAACGAAGTATTCTTCGGCACAAAGCACCGATTTTTAGACCTTCATCAAAGTTACAGATGTGATTTTATAACAATAATAGATATCTCTCTTTCTCTTTTTCTTTTTTGAAATTATCTCTTTTTTAAAATTGATTATATATATTTACATAAAAAATATAAATTATAATTTTGTATACTATTTTTTACATATTACATGCGATAAATTATCGCGAGGAATAAATCCTCAGAAATAGAAGCACGAATAACATTGAAAACATTTAGTTCTTTTTTATATTGATATGAAGTCTCGTTGCGGTTTTGATACCATGTTGCGAAACATGCGGTCGAACACTTTCACCCGAGGCCCAATAATGGCTAAAAGTACGTTATACAAGCACATGCGCGCTCTCACAAGTACCACAAAATGGTATTCCCATGAACCGATGATATTCCTGACACAGACATCCGCTTGTCTGGGACTTGGGAGATCTCGAAGCTCCTCGAGGCACAAGTAAATTTACATTTGTCTCTTCCCTCGTCGAAATTACCACGATAACGTTGACATTATTGACTCTTCGTCGTAAAAGACGGTGTGACTTGGAGAAGATAAATACACTCCGATTTTACGTGGTTACCATTTCAGTGAAAAAAAAATTATATTTCTTTTTCTCTTATGTTAATTATATTTTTTGAGTTCATTTTTTAAAAATTACTATAATTTACATTAATTTATCGTGAGAAATGTCGTTCTTACGTGTTTTTTTAAACTCGCTCTTTATTTGCGGCGTCGGTCATCACATCTGAATGTATGAATAAAGTAAGCAGAATACATTTACATACGCCGCTTTGGACAGTGACTCACGATACATCCATGTAAGGCTCAGAGCGAGAGGTCCCTACCCGCCTACGTTAAAAATATCGCTTGTTTGTGCTTCGAGGATAAAAAAAGAATTGAGAACGAGTCTGTGTGTGTGAAACGTTCTTTTGCCGCGTCGACTCATCCTAGTATATTAAGACGGTGTCTCTCTAAGGCCCGAAACCATGGGATCCCGCACTATTCTATCGGCGCGATCTACTACAGGATGAAGGACCCGCCTTCATCCAGGATAAATCGATGAATTATATTCGACATATCGATCCATAAATCAATTAACGCGAAATTTGTTATATCTCATTGTAATTATTCCAGAGCCCGCAAGCACATTCCAGTTACCAGATAAGCGTACACTAACACATACCAGCACATACACATTCACACGATTCTACCTTTGCAATTGGTTCGCGGCTGCCACTTTCTCATCCATGTGTCTTTTGTTTCTCGATGACAATGGCGTGGTGTGAGGTCCATTATGGTCACTACGATGATATTAGACATGCTCAATGATTCAACTTGGCTAATGAAATTATCATGGGAAGAACAGTTTAGTTTCAATAAATAATACTCCTATTTCTGGTAGTAGATTAAAAGGCGAAGTAAATTCTATATTTTAATTATTTCTTTTTGCAATAAATGAAGAAATACTCTTGGATACAAGATTAGAAAATTATCACATTACAAGAACATCATTACTACAATCATCTTCATATCAATTCATCTGTATTTATTTATTCATCTCAATCTCATTTAAATCTCCGTTGAATTTTAGCCTGGAGTCGAATAAAAGATTCAATCTAATTTGCACCAATTAATTTTATCATTTAATTAAAATTATATAAAATTATCTATGTTACACCACAATATGTCTGATACATTTCTACGCCACTGGCCGATACTGCAGTCTGGGTCCGCTGACGGTTCAAACTCTTCCGCCACTCGTTGGGCCCGTCAGTATCTTTCGCGTGCTCGCACGGGGAACATCGCTCGCGCGTCTTCATCAAGGCCCATTCCCGGTCTTTCGGTCCACCGACGGGCTTATTCGCGACGCAAGGTCCCGCGAACGGTGAGAGAGGAGAGTCGTTCCTAAGCAGAGAAGCGAGCATGTCCGACTAAATGAGAGTTCCTCGCGAATAATACGAAGGTCTATTCGAACCCTCTTCCTTTCCTACCATCTCTTCCTCTTTCTTCTCTCTTTATTTACTTGTCCTCGAGGCGGACCGCGAGTACACAGTCCGCGAGCGTTTCGTAATTATCCAGAGAACGGACATGGCTGACCGTTTCTGGAGACTGGCCCTGTGCTGGATATGCATCGTCGGGTTTGCACGCGGCAATGGTGAGCAATATGTCTAAGTTTAATAGCGATAATAATTTTTGTGATTATTCTTTATCGTGATTTTATTTAAAATAACAATAAAAGTTTTAAATAAAAAAATTATATAATAAATGCACGCACATCACACGAAAACATATTTATCTACACCAAATAGATATCCACGCTTAGCTGTAGCAAATTATGATAATAAGGAATATGAAATATTTGTAGGACAGGTTGGCGAACGTGAAAGTGACACACTTTGGTTTCCAAACTGATTATAATACCAATCGCGATAGAGAATAATAAGCCGCATAATCCAGCTGTCAGAATGCGTCGTAAAGTTTCGAAGCACCTGACGCGCGCGCATCTAAATAGCATGTCCTAGATTGTGATGCCCACAAAGTATCACGAGGATCATAGTTACCTGAAGCGCCAGTCAAGGTTGAAACGTTCTCTCATGCGTCGTGCAATGCGCTCGTTATGACTGACTTTAAGCTCGTTACTGTGACGTTTCTTTTCTACTCGCTTCACGGTTCGACTATTTATAAAAACGATAATGTCCGACAACGAGAACCTACACATACAATGCGATAGTCTTGCTAACTAAGAAGTTTTTTTTTTTTTGCGATGGGACAAGCGCGGATGTCGCGTCTTAAAAATAATCAAGCACAAAGAATGAATCTACCGATATGTTTCCGGATCATATTTAACGGCTGCGAACCTTCCTTGTGTCTGTCACGCAATATTACGAGGTATGCGGAATACCTTCTCGTTTAAGACGCTTTTCTCGGAAGTGAAATTTATGCGAGCTGTGCAAACAATGCGCGCGCTAGCATGGCATCCTTGATGTAATGTGCAATTAAAAAATAACCATAGTTAACGAAGTTTGTAATCGCGCGACACTTGCAATTAGAACAAGACGGGAATTAATTATCCGTTAAGGACAGCATTGTTTAAAACAAACAAGAAGATAGAGTAAAATGGATTAAAACTTATCGATATTTTTAAATTAAAGTTAATTATATGCATTATATGCATTATTGTATACATTAGATTATATTAGTTGAAATGATCAATTTGCAAGTTTAATCGCCTTGGGAATCGAGGCTGCTCCAATTGTTTCCACCGAGTGGTTTCGTGTTGACGTATAATTAATTAATCCTAATGTGTGATTGCGCGCAGAATTGTGCATAACAAAAAAACACGCATGGAAAATAATTAACTCCGCGTGTCGATTATTTCTCTCTCTCTCTCTCTCACGGAAATTTGTGCAAACGTCTCGTTTGACTTTGTGTCTTGTTTGAGTAATCAAACAGCGATGAATCACGCTGTAACTCTATCGAGATCTTTCAACATTGCCGCGACTATATTTATACTAGAAAATTGCCAATCGTTGCATAAACTAAAACGATTAATGAATAAACATGTATCCGGTACAAAAATAACATATCAAGATTTTGCAAAAAAATCACGCTATGATTCTTTTGTAATATTTGAAAAGATCAATCTAATATTGATTAATTTTAATTTTAATAAATCTTTGATAAATTGTTTAATAGATTTTTAATAAGAGGGGAAACCGATCCGTATTCTCTTCTCCCTCCCTTCCTTGTTTGCTGTAACTCCCATGTTTGTATTAATCCTTCGTCGTAATAGATAGACCGCCATCGACTTTCTTTTTCGTATCGTTACCCCCCATCGAGAGTTACGTCGAATTCTCATTCGCGAGTCGGCGAAATTGATTATCAACAGGCACACGTGTAATGGGCATAATTAAGCCGGCTTACGATCGCGGATGCGAGAGGGAAGAAATAAAAATATATTACGAGAGCCGCGGAAAGAAAGGGAAGGTGAGCGGAAATACAATTTTCCGTGCTTGTGATTACGCACTTATATTCTCACTCAGCCTTCGTTCTCTGCTAGAATCCGCGGTGCGATCTTAACTGGCTACCGTCCGGGAATTAAAGGGAGAGCCGAACAATATAAGGTAGCTCCCGCACTAATACGTTCGTAACGGGAAAGAGCGATCGAAGATTAAAGGTTCGCCTATGTGCGTTAGTGATTCTTCCTTTTGGAACGTATCCGAGAGTCTACAATGTGACACAAAAAAAATAAACTAATATTAAATCTTTAATATTTATCTTAACAATATCACGCCATTAAAAAATGTGCCAATAAAAAAAAAACATCTATGTTATTTGAACTCTCGTAAAGCTGCGAAAAATATTTGTATAATGATCATTTTCTGATCAGAAGAAGGTTTGCTTAGAGAACTATATCAATTTACAGAGTAATGCATAAAATAGCTTGATGTAGAATCGCGAAAGTTATACTCCTCTTTTTCTTTATTAACCAGATTCTCTTAAAAATCTTCAAGAAGTTGCATCGTTCTGTAGCACGGGGTACTGAAACGCTTCGGTCCGTTCATGGGCCAATGTGTGCGAGTAGGAAATCACGAGGAAAGAGAAGGTGAAATTCTCGATCTAACTTTTGCTGCGCCTATCCACTTATATTTTCTCACTATCAGGCTATTAACTTATACTTAATTGCTAGATCGCAAATGTGCGAACCGCAAGTATCTCGATCTGCGGACAGATTCTTCGTATTGCTTCCGCCGCAAAGCTATGCGCATATTATCGACGGCAGATTAAAAAAGTCGACAATGTGAAGAAGTCATGCAGAAAATTGACGTAAGCTCTGTTAAAATGAAGCGTCAGGCCGCATTCGCGCGTGTTCAAGAATAATGAGATTTCTCGCGGTTTCAAAACCATTCGCTTCCTAGCGTTTTTGTATAGCTGTATTGCTTGCGGAATTTTTCCCATGTACGAGTCATAAAGTTATTATTTATTCATTATCCAGCCTAGAAACCGCACGGAGTTTTATCAGAAAGCGAAAACGCTCGCCGAGTGAAAAAAAAAGTAAGGCAAAACAGTTTCACCGAGTCGTCTTTGCTCTTTATGATCGCTCTCAAATACGTGGCCAGGTATAACGAGAATTATGAGGAGCAGCCAGTTGCGTGGCTAATTAAAAGCTGTAAGTCCAACGTTGAAATGTTCAGATGTTTTAAAATTATAATTAATATTAACTCCATAAATTAACTCCAAGAAATATATGGCTTGAATAAGCAAGGCTTCTCTTTCCTTACATGGCTTCTCTACTTGTTTAAGTCATTCTTGGTTTGTATCATGACAAAAATAGTAGCGCGATTATTTTTTAAATAAATCGTATAAATTTGGACGTATATATCTGTCTCGCGCGTGTGCAAAATATTTATAAAAATTTCAAATATTTTTTAATTACCTTTACTAATATTTAAATGATGACACTTGTGTGCCAAATAAGTACTCATGAGAAAGTGAATCAAGTGAATGCGCTCAATCACCAGTATCTATCTCCACGCCTTTCCCTTACGCATCTCTGGATAATTAAAAGCAAAAGATCACGTACATTTACACTTGCATACGATGATTCAATACGATATACTTACAACGCAAAACACGTTGCCGACTACGTACTTATCCTCAGAGGTACAAATTTGGAGAGATGTGTTGGCGCCGTAGTGTTATGGCATTGTAAGAATGTGGAATATGGAGAATGCTCGGAGTTCTGGAGTGAGAAATACAGAAGTGGGAGTGAGAGTAGGAGTGAGGGATCGGTTGGGAGAGGCCATAGGAAAACCGGTTGCCGATCTACACGGACGTCTTGGACAGCGCGTCGTGGAGAGCACCGAGAAAAGGCCAAAAAGGCCGAGCTCCGGTTTCCAGCAAAGCGATCGGAGCTTTTCCCGACACGCGAAGGTCCGGACGCGAACTCCTGCATCGACAAAGAACAAAATGCCGACAAAGAAGATTGCTGTGTTTGGATTTCCCTTTTAAATTTCACATTTATATATATGCAACAAAATAAAAATTAATAAATAATTAAATCGTGATACAGACAGAAATATGCAATAATGAAAGCAAAGTTATTTTGTGAAATGTCATTGCTTGTTTTCATATTTATTACAAAAAGATGAATAATTTATAATAAAACAGTTTTCGCAGGTCAATGTTCTTGAATTGTGTATAAATGTGCAAATAAGTAACTTGAAATTAATAAAAAAAAATGTCTAAAGAAATGAAGTGATTGTTCGCTAAAGGGATGCGTGACTTGATCTATTAAAATGCCATTAATCACGCAAAAGAATCAAAGTCCTAAGATGGCTATCTTAGAATCGATCACCGGCACATATGTACTAGATAATCGACGTGCACTGACGTGCGTGTTTGACGTAACGGCCACACTTTTTTTCCGTCAGTCTATCCAGACGTGCTATCGGCAAAGATGTTTTCCCTTTGCGATTAGAATCATGGTTTCTTCACTATTTAAAGATCTTTCTCTTAGCACTTACATCTTTTAACATTCTTTCGCTCGATGATCCTAGTCGATCAAGCATCTCCGCGTATGATTATTTATATGCGAGAGATAATGGTATGCATTTTGCCGCAGGTGCGAAGATATCAAAAAGGAAATGGTCAAAGATCAATATTGTATATATCGAATCTGCCTGAAATGGCAAGACAGTAAACGTTCAATTTCTTGTAAGTCACAAATTAAACAACGTCTTGAACAGTTACTTCGACGTGGCACGTGGAAAAGAACGTGAATGGATAATGAACCCTTGACATGCCATTTTTGCTAAGTTTTATAAATAGCGACTCAACCCATCGAGAGCGACAAACCATTTATCGCTTGTTTAACGATCATCTTGAGATGTATCCTAAGTACCATAAACTCACCATTTTTTCATAATCGTTCCTTTTGATGTGCGATCTTGGAACTCCCTTACAAATTAATGGATACTTTGATACATTCGCCGTTAGCCGTGAATTATTTATTTATTTTATTTTAAGCAAGGGACATATGAAAGAACTTACTACTGTTTAAAAAATTGAAAGATTGGAATTAATTATTCTTTACTTTTCAACGTGGATTGTAATTATGCAAAGTTTATACATTTGTCATGCGTGTAAATTATATCCGTTTAATGTGCGTCTCAATGTATTTTTCCTTCACTGATTTATTAGTAAATCGTCCAAAATCTCGTAATACCAGTTTGATATTTATAAAAGAGCGGATATCACAAGCATTTTTCGAGGTTTTTTTGATAGTTTGTTTCGAGATATAGCCAGTTCATCGTGGATCTTTATTTATTTTATTTTAAGCAAGGGACATATGAAAGAACTTACTACTGTTTAAAAAATTGTGAAAGATAGGAATTAATTATTCTTTACTTTTCAACGTGGATTGTAATTATGCAAAGTTCATACATTTGTCATGCGTGTAAATTATATCCGTTTAATGTGCGTCTCAATGTATTTTTCCTTCACTGATTTATTAGTAAATCGTCCAAAATCTCGTAATACCAGTTTGATATTTATAAAAGAGCGGATATCACAAGCATTTTTCGAGGTTTTTTTGATAGTTTGTTTCGAGATATAGCCAGTTCATCGTGGATCATTGCGGAATATCGTATCTTTACGTCGATATCTTTCGTGAGCATGACCTCTTCTCCCAGAGGTTTCTACGTCTGTACTTTATGCGTGTATGCGTGGGGCCCAGCCAAATATGGCGGATACCGGTCGAACCACTCGTGCACACGCGTGTCACCCGGTACATGCGTGGCGTTGCGGATGAGCGCGTGTGCACGCATCGTTCGTGTCTACGTGCATACCTGAAGATATCAAAAGACAGGAGCATGCACGGACGAATTTTCTGTCTTAAGCTAACAAACGCATTTTTGTGTATTTTACAATTTTTTATGGCTTTTTGCCATCGCGATATAATGCATCGTTTATACGTGAGAGAAATATTGCATATGATTTTGCAGAGGCAAGACTTTTCGATGTCGCGTATATTAAATGTTTTTTACGAATTAATGAAAAACTTTTTCTCATTTTTTTAATCAAATAATAGAAAAATTGTATGATAAATCTATCTGAAGAATTGTGTTAAAATGCATTAAAGTGGTAATTCGTGATCGTATCGTAAAAAGATAAGAATGAAATCTTTCTTCTACCGTATCATTAAGGTTGCCAGAGAAATAGCACGTCTCGAACTACCCGAATATGATAATTACCGTAAGACTTACATACTTTAATCGTAAGGAATCAGTTTTTCGATAATGTACAATTAATGACGGTCATTAAATACATGATATTTTTTTCATGGGCATTAGAGCAACATGATTTCTTTGTAATATCTGGCAATTTGATACGGCGAGAATGCGCGATGGCGGTGGAAAAAAATTTTGGCTTTATGTTCCGCATTCGCGAAACACCAATCGCACTCAAAATGTGACGATGAATGATGCGCGGAACGAAATTGTTTGCTCATCAAACTTGCGCCATTTATCACGAAGTGATATTATTCTACTACTTTCCCCGCGCGGTTTGTTTCTCCCTCAGCAAGAGAACTAATTCATATAAATCGCTGTTTTCTTTACGCCCTATACTCTCTTTCTCGCTGTCAGGAGCGTTCATTTTCGTGATTGATAATGATCCGGTGAGCAGCGAGCCACAGGTTACACGCAAACTTCGTCATTAGACACGTGTATAATCAGTTAATCATCAATCATACGTGAACTTTTATTTTGTCGGATGCCCGCACACCGAGACTGACGATCTTCGAAAAAAATCCGTTATTCATTCCCGCTTTATTGATAAAGACGACATTGCACCCACGATATGAATGTCTTAATTAAATATACATTTGAATGTAAAATCCTTGATATTGTATATTCAGTTAATTGCAAAAGCTTGATTGCCAAAGAATCGGAATTTTATACTTCTAACATACAGGTACACTTAATAAGCCATTAACTCGGTTAGTTGCTTCAACATTAATATTCATACATAATACGAGCAACGAAGGAGAAAACTCACTAAGAAACTGCACCGTGATGATTATGTTTGTGTGCAATAAATTTCAAGATGTATGCGAGAGTGCACTCACTCCCCGTAAAAGCGTAGAATGCATTTCAACAGGCATAAATGCGTTTGGTTGTGTGAGTCCGCGATTATTTTCAATGTGACCAAGCAATAAATATGTGGAGTAATCAAAAATTAATGCTAATAAAAAGTAAAAATAATCTCGCGGCTGTTTTATAAGGAAGCTAGTAGTGGATCTCGTAAAATACGAAATAATCTTAACGAAGTAGAAATAAAAATAAAAACGTGAGCGTGCAGAGCGAAGCAAGCACTTGCATTGATCCGCATTAATCTTAATTAGGCAAAAAGTTACTAAACGAGACGGGCGCAATATGTCAGATTGAAGCACGCACTTGATTTAACAATTTAATAATAGCGTTGAGAAGACAACGCTTTGCGTTTCGCAAGCGGTTGCGAACTTATTTTCTATCGACATACCTATTGATTATAGCACGATAAACGAACGGCGGATATACACGAGGATGTGTGCCCTGCATGGTCGTCATAGTCTGTCATTTCAGTTTATTACCTGTAATTACTCTTATCGTTCGTCGTTTGCACCTGTTGCTGCAGCTACGTGGATACACGACTACTGCTACATATTGCGAGCAAGAGGGGGACTTTCTCTCCTCCTCCTTCCCTATGTAATGTATTTGTCATAATTGCAATATTTTTTTTATTTTCTCTCGTGACTCACATTTTATAATTATCTCGACATGTTAACATCCATTCTAATTTCGAGCAGCTATCGTATAACGATTAATCAGATGGGCCTAATTAAAATAATAGAAAAGTTATTTTATTGCAGCAATAATTAACGTATAAATTTTTTTATCGCTTCTTTATCTTGACGTCGAAT
Source organism: Formica exsecta (assembly GCF_003651465.1). Classification (NCBI taxonomy): domain Eukaryota; kingdom Metazoa; phylum Arthropoda; class Insecta; order Hymenoptera; family Formicidae; genus Formica; species Formica exsecta. Next base: position 760,679 of record NW_021851238.1, read on the forward strand.
ATTTCGATACATGAAAAAACGTTTATCTCTATTTATCTATTTTTATATATTATTTATAGTTTAATATTATATATCGTGTGCGCGGAATTTCATTAAACAATCTGTTTGTCACTAAATAGAAAAGATGCTGTTTACAGATCTGATTGATCTGATTGTGTATCAAATAATTTATCTGTTATACATCTTTTATAACGCGTCTAAAAATCTACGTTACTGCGTTATTATTGCCAAGCACCTTCGAAGGAAAGAGGGACTCGAGGCTCGAGGAAACAATTAAATCTCGTGATCAGATAGCGCCGCGCGCTGTGCGAAGTATCCTCTGGAAAATGTATTCCGTGCTCGGGTTGTGTCTAGCACAGTCTGGATAATAGAGCAGACTGCCGGAAGTCGCGTACAGATAAACTTGGGACTCGTTCCGATATCTCGAAGATGACAGTCACATGCGCAAGGAAGCATCCAGGATAATAAAAGATCTTATCCTTTCCCTCTCTTTTCCTCCGGACTGCTTCATCGGCTCGACGAGTATGAATTGATTCTAAATGACTGATTGTCGAGCGATATTTGTCAACATAATGTCAACAGTCGTTACGAAGCAGAACGAGAATTGATTACAATCATAACTATCGCGAGATACATAACATTAGATGGAATCATATAATATTACAAGAAATGAAACGAACACCAATTGCCAATTGCCAAGTGCAATTTGCTAATTTAAAATTAAAACTTATATACTTATGATTTTTATATGTACGCGTGTCTTTTCTTTTTGTAATAATGAGTCCATCCTACGGAATGTAATTTGACGATAAAAGAAAATAACATCGAAATGATACTGAAATAAATTCATTAGTGATATTTGCACTATGATAATCACGAACGGGAGAAAAATTTACGTATGGAATGCAGATAAAAAAAGTGCATTATCAGCGATAATAAAATAACGACACGCGTTTTGTGCACCAATGTACCGAACCATAAAATTATTTAAATAATCACGTGGCCATGGCTCTGCGGGATATCGACTTAATCGTTCTTTCGAGATTACCGAAAACGCATGTATAACGGTAATTCTCGGATAGTGCGCATAATTTGTATACCGCGTGACGTTATAAATAATTTATTGCTCTTTTTCGCAGCATTTTTTGCATCGACACGCTCCGGGTGGTAAGAGCGCTTCGGGAAAATAGAATTTAAGACACGTTTTAATTATTATTTTGATTAAATTCAAAAATATATGGGGGTTTATCAAAATTATTTCAATTTCTGTAAGAAATATTATTTGTGTATTTAGTGATCTACGCGAAATAATAGAATACAAGATATTTTTCTGTAATTGATTTTAATATAAGAATCAGAAGAGACATCAAAAATAGTTTCCCAAAACGGTAAAATCAATCATCAGATTTAAAAGACAAAGATAATTTCAAGTTCAAGATTAAGATCGCGTGTGTATGGAGCTTTGTTTCTTGAGGGTTTATTTCAATTCGTTTTAGCTTGTCCATTTTTTCTCTGGCTAACCACTCAGCTTTCCCGAGAAAGTCGGTACGTGATGCGCGATCGATCGCTTCCGTGCTATCGATTATTCGCGACAGCGACGTATGGCAGCGTTGATATAAACGACATTGCGGGAGAGACACCGAATTCCAAAGGTGGATGTCGCTTTTAAAGGAAATAGCTCTCCTGCGATTTGTAATCATTCAGTCGATGCTCACGAGGTTTGCGATCCTCGACCGTGATATCCGATTATATTACTGTCACTGAACGCGCCTTCGCTCCTATTACGCGATTCCTTTTGCCTTTCATGCGGCATGTCTCAAAAATAAAATTTACACGCGACACGAGACTCGCATAACATACAAAGAAGTCAACGTGTATATATATTGGATGATTGCATAAGTTCGTGCCCGATTTTCATAGATGGCATTAAGTTACTGCATGGCGGAGTTCTATTGTTTTCGTGTGGTAATTGTTGCTTACACCGAATAGATGACATTGTCTTATGTCAATTTAGCGTCAGACATTGTTCAGATAAGTCCATTTGTGCATAAGAAAAATCATTAAAAATGGAGAACGAAAAGGTGCATTTGCGGCATGTAATGTTACATGAATTTCGGAAAGGCGTGAGTGTTGGGACTGCACAAAAAAATATTCAAACCGTTTATTTGGACCGCGCTCCTGCTCTCCGAACAGTCAAAAAGTGGTTTGGCAGATTTCGAAATGGTGATTTCAACATGGAGGATCAACCCCGCTCTGGACGGCCTTCTGGCATTGATAATGACATTGTGCATGCCTTAGTGGAAAGAAACCCAAGGATTACAACTGAGGATATTGCTAAGAGGCTGAACATCGATAATTAAACCGCTTTTCGTCATTTAAAAAAGCTTGGATACGTTTCCAAGCTTGATACATGGGTGCCGCATCTCCTGACTGAAAGGAATAAGCTAAACCGTATGACTGTGGCTCTTTCTCTTCTCGAGCGTAACAAAAAAGAGCCTTTTTTAGATCGAATGGTAACAGGCGATGAAAAGTGGATTCTCTACAAAAACGTACAGCGAAAGAGGACATGGAAAACAGCAGCTGAAGGAGCAGAACCCGTAGCAAAGGCTGGCTTGCATCCGATGAAGGTGTTGCTGTGTGTTTGGTGGGATCGCAAGGGAATTATTTACTTTGAGCTGCTCCGACGCGGCGAAACAATCACGGCGGACAAGTACTGTGAGCAACTAACTAGACTCGCTGCAGCTATTCGAGAAAAACGTCCGATTTTGGCCAATCGAAAAGGCGTCATCTTCCACCACGACAATGCTAGGCCACACGTCGCTCAACAGACGCTGCGAAAACTGCAGGAGTTGCAAGGGGAAATTCTTATGGAGTTTGTCAAAATTATTTCAATTTCTGTAAGAAATATTATTTGTATATTTAGTGATCTACGCGAAATAATAGAATACAAGATATTTTTCTGTAATTGATTTTAATATAAGAATCAGAAGAGACATCAAAAATAGTTTCCCAAAACGGTATTCAAAAATATATGGAGTTTGTCAAAATTATTTCAATTTCTGTAAGAAATATTATTTGTGTATTTAGTGATCTACGAAATAATAGAATATAAGATATTTTTCTATAATTGATTTTAATATAAGAATCAGAAGAGACATCAAAAATAGTTTCCCAAAACGGTATTCAAAAATATATGGAGTTTGTCAAAATTATTTCAATTTCTGTAAGAAATATTATTTGTGTATTTAGTGATCTACGAAATAATAGAATATAAGATATTTTTCTATAATTGATTTTAATATAAGAATCAGAAGAGACATCAAAAATAGTTTCCCAAAACGGTATTCAAAAATATATGGAGTTTGTCAAAATTATTTCAATTTCTGTAAGAAATATTATTTGTGTATTTAGTGATCTACGAAATAATAGAATATAAGATATTTTTCTATAATTGATTTTAATATAAGAATCAGAAGAGACATCAAAAATAGTTTCCCAAAACGGTATTCAAAAATATATGGAGTTTGTCAAAATTATTTCAATTTCTGTAAGAAATATTATTTGTGTATTTAGTGATCTACGAAATAATAGAATATAAGATATTTTTCTATAATTGATTTTAATATAAGAATCAGAAGAGACATCAAAAATAGTTTCCCAAAACGGTATTCAAAAATATATGGAGTTTGTCAAAATTATTTCAATTTCTGTAAGAAATATTATTTGTGTATTTAGTGATCTACGAAATAATAGAATATAAGATATTTTTCTATAATTGATTTTAATATAAGAATCAGAAGAGACATCAAAAATAGTTTCCCAAAACGGTATTCAAAAATATATGGAGTTTGTCAAAATTATTTCAATTTCTGTAAGAAATATTATTTGTGTATTTAGTGATCTACGAAATAATAGAATATAAGATATTTTTCTATAATTGATTTTAATATAAGAATCAGAAGAGACATCAAAAATAGTTTCCCAAAACGGTATTCAAAAATATATGGAGTTTGTCAAAATTATTTCAATTTCTGTAAGAAATATTATTTGTGTATTTAGTGATCTACGAAATAATAGAATATAAGATATTTTTCTATAATTGATTTTAATATAAGAATCAGAAGAGACATCAAAAATAGTTTCCCAAAACGGTATTCAAAAATATATGGAGTTTGTCAAAATTATTTCAATTTCTGTAAGAAATATTATTTGTATATTTAGTGATCTACGCGAAATAATAGAATACAAGATATTTTTCTGTAATTGATTTTAATATAAGAATCAGGAGAGACATCAAAAATAATTTCCCGAAACGGTATTCAAAAATATATGGGGATTTATCAAAATTATTTCAATTTCTGTAAGAAATATTATTTGTATATTTAGTAATCTACGAAATAATAGAATATAAGATATTTTTCTGTAATTGATTTTAATATAAGAATCAGGAGAGACATCAAAAATAGTTTCCCAAAACGGTAAAATCAATCATCAGATTTAAAAGACAAAGATAATTTCAAGTTCAAGATTAAGATCGCGTGTGTATGGAGCTTTGTTTCTTGAGGGTTTATTTCAATTCGTTTTAGCTTGTCCATTTTTTCTCTGGCTAACCACTCAGCTTTCCCGAGAAAGTCGGTACGTGATGCGCGATCGATCGCTTCCGTGCTATCGATTATTCGCGACAGCGACGTATGGCAGCGTTGATATAAACGACATTGCGGGAGAGACACCGAATTCCAAAGGTGGATGTCGCTTTTAAAGGAAATAGCTCTCCTGCGATTTGTAATCATTCAGTCGATGCTCACGAGGTTTGCGATCCTCGACCGTGATATCCGATTATATTACTGTCACTGAACGCGCCTTCGCTCCTATTACGCGATTCCTTTTGCCTTTCATGCGGCATGTCTCAAAAATAAAATTTACACGCGACACGAGACTCGCATAACATACAAAGAAGTCAACGTGTATATATATTGGATGATTGCATAAGTTCGTGCCCGATTTTCATAGATGGCATTAAGTTACTGCATGGCGGAGTTCTATTGTTTTCGTGTGGTAATTGTTGCTTACACCGAATAGATGACATTGTCTTATGTCAATTTAGCGTCAGACATTATTCAGATAAGTCCATGAAGTTTATATTTAAATCGGGCACGAACTTATGCAATCACCTGATATATATATATATTAATTTTTTAGCATGAATAATTTTTTGTATTGGTCAATTTACGTGATCTTTCTTATAAGAATTGATTATATGTGCTTTTCTTAAAAAATATTCTAAAAATAATTCTAAAAATATTCTAAAAAATTTTATAATAATTATTAGTTTAATCAAACAAAGATTATTGTTTTCCTATTTGTGTAAAATGACTTACATCACAACTATCGTTTACATAGAAAATTTTGCCTTGCAAAGCGTTTTGCACAGAACCGTCAGGGCGTGCCAATCCGATTGCAACCGAAACATCGTTTCCCCGGTGGGCATAATAATCTAGTCGGATCCAGGAAGTCGGCAGAGAAAGTACCGAAGAGGGCACTAACTAAGATACTTATCGACATACGTGCCTCATGCTCCATGTGCACTAATCCTCGACGATCTGTACCGACCTTCCTTCCCCTGCCGTCTTGCGATTTCCGTCGTTTCTACGAGTTTCGATCGACGGAATTGTGAACCGCTAATGATCACTGATGATCAGTGATTTACTGTGCTTGCGGCCTTTGTAACTGGCGTATTAATGGCGGCAGGCAAAAGCAATCGGAATGAAATCACCGTTACCGCATGGATACGCCGGTGTTCGTCTGTGCTCTTCTTTTATCACTCGACGTGTTGCATTGATTAAGAACTTTCGATCCTGTTATATCACCGATATATATCCTCTCGCGGAGTTCGATGATCGTCTCAACTCTTAACATCCCACGAATAATAACACAGGTGATTCGCACTTTATCTAACTTTTCTGCTGACAGAGACATATTGGTGTTTAAATCATACTATGATAGCAGTGAATAATTGCTGTATATAGTAAAATTAATACATGATTTGCAAAGTGATTTACGAATTTTATCAAACGCTAACAGTTTCATATCAGAATCGATGAAGAAGAGATCAAAAATCTTTTTAGAAGAAAACTCTTCTGCACATTGCGTACATTTAGCGAACGACGATTAAATCAATGGGATAGAATAGACCTAAGAAATAAGATCCGGTATATGGGTATGTGATTTTCGTACTACTTGAGCAAGGCTGTAGAGATGAGGATAAACACAAGCAGTAGCGGAACAGTAGCGGCTGAAAATTACACCGATTAATGTGAAGCGTTTGTAATTATGCTACGAGAGGAGGCATATCATTTAACGATTCGCGATGCCTTTATATTTTTTCGATACGCCAGGTATAACGGGAGTAAGTAAAAATAAGCCAATGGGGGTCAAGATAAACTTATTAATAACTTATGTATACAGCACTTATTCTATTTATACATAAAGATTTTTATATCCACGAAGAGTCAAATGATTAATTAACGTCATTCAATATTATTCCAGAAAAAAACGTGTCTCCGTAATTATAGGGGAACGAAGTGATAATCATATACTCTTTGCATAATCGTAGTTTTAAAACATACAATAAGGCGTTTCCCCCGTTACGAAAATTATATCATATTTTCCACAGACACTGTCATATTTCTATTTGTGCGATCCGGTTTGCGCGATTAACGATTAATATTTAATATACAATAGATAATGTTAGCTGATAATATTAACACGCCGAGTCATATCAAACAACGCAACGAGAAATTCCTGCATCGCTCATTTCATCGTTTTGGGTCTATCTCGCGAAAAAGTTGCAGAAAAAGAAATTTGTTCACTGCCCATTCTTTTTTCTCCGATCTTTCGGTACTGTTATGCACCGCTAGCACACGCGTACGCGATAACTCCCCGCGTGAATACTAATTGATTACTGTAATATACGATCGTCTCCTTCCGTCGCGATTACCGTTTCTTCGTTTTCATGTTGAAAAAGAGAGAGAGACAGAGACAGAGAGAGAGAGAGAGAGAAAGACAGAGAGACAGAGAGACAGAGAGACAGAGAGACAGAGAGACAGGGAGAGAGAGAGAGAGAGAGAGAGAGAAAAAATTATGCAGATTATTATTACGCGATGCCGCTCAGTACAACAAGAATAATTACTTTAAGAAGAAGAAGCCGCATCTTCGTAAACACGAATGTTAATATTTTCCCAGGACCAACCAATTTAATTGTAAGTGTTAGTGCCTACATTATCTGAAGCTTAATCGCTTCCGATAGCAACAAAGTATTCAAATGCGATAGTTAGGCTACGTGTTGATTTTTTGCCTCGTCGTCCTGGAGTTAGCACGTAGGACCATGTCGATTCTGCGCGTTCGATCCTCGCGAGAGCTTGAACGCAACCGCGCAGAAATGTAATTATTCATCTCGGTTCTCATCTTAACACATCGCGGTAATAGCCACAAATTATTGTAATTTCGATCGTAAATTGGCGCAATTTACTGCGTTTCTTCTCGGTAGCGCAACGAGATAGCCGCTTGTCCGTCCGAGAGAAATAAAATATCGTCAGAAATCGACTGTTATCAACGAAACCGGTCATCGAGCAGTCGATTGCTGGTTTTATCACTGCAGAAAAATGGGGAGCAACAAGGCAAGCGAAGGGAAAAGGAAAGAGCCGAATTTTTCTTAGGTTTATCATCGATTTTTCTCTATCTTGAGGAAGGTTCGAATCTGAAAACAACGCGGCGTTTTACGGCGCGATGGACTCGTTACTCTTGAGAGGATTTAGGCGCGTTAACGGGAATGCAAAAACGAAAGTAAAGTGGCGGCGCGGTAAGGTAAGCTTGTCGGGCAAAAACCGCGTCGAAGATAATGGAAGCAAGATAAGAGAGTAGGTCGAGTGAATCGGGTCACGAAAAATCGGTGGAAAATTAATCGACTTGGTCCTCGGCGAATTGAATAACGAATCGAATTACGAGTCGAAAGGTATGCAAAAGCGAGAGACTACGCGTTGAAGGCACACAAAGGAGAAGAGAAGGTCGGAGATCACGGATTTTCCTCATCAATCGGGAGGTCATTATCGGTTATCTCGCGGAAATCTTATCTAATCTTGCAAGAGCTGGAGGAAACGGCGCGTCGAAGAGTGCACGAATGGCAACGGGGGTAGTCATGGTAATATACCAAGCACGTTGTAAAGAAGAAAGAGAAAGAAATAGTGGAAGGAGGAGGAAGAAGCGGAACTCTCCCAGGATCGACGGGAGGATCAGAGGTGTATGTAGTACCTTCTTAAGTTTAATGGTCGAAGAGTGCAGGAAGAAATAAGGAGGGAGAAATAAGAAACATCGAATAATAAGGAAGGATAGAGGGGCGCGCGAGAAGAGACGCGGAAAAAACGGAGGAAGAGGGCCAGGTTCACGGACCTCGGGCCGAGATCGAGGGATTAGCGAGCGCACCACATTTGAAGCTGATAATTATGCCCGATAATACGTGAGTGTAGCCGCGAATAATCTCGGGCGGGGTTAATGTGCGAGGAAGATGCACGCGATCGGGACGGACGGGTAGGGCGGAAGGGGGAGGGGCAGATAATAATACGTGAAGGGTTTCTGCTCTGTCTTGACATATTTTGATTGATTTGAAACTGACCTCGCCAACATCGATTAATTTCAGCTTCAGGTTAATTAACCCTTTTTGTTTGGAACCAGAATTGAAAAAAAGACAAAAAGAGTGAATTTAAAATGTTTTCCGAGTCTTCCTCTCAAATTTTTGAAAATTTTTTACATTGAGATAAAAAGAAATTCAGAAGAAGAAAGCGCTCAAGTTTTCTCATTGCAAAATTTTCTTTGCACGTTCAATAATTTTCTAGCAGTCAATTTAGAGTCAATATATTTTTATAGCTTTCTAGCAGAACAATGCAGGTGCGGAAGTGTAATACTGGATTGTCGCTTCTGACGACGGTGACCAAGCCGAGAAAAAAAAAAAACCACGCCGCCATGGCAGGAAGAAGGGAGGAACAGTGGGTGAAGAAAGATAAAGAAGAAGAGGAAGAAGTAGAAGAGTGGTAGCCAGCTCGGCGGGGAGCGACGGCCGAGGAAGAGAAGCTAAGGTCACGGACCTCCTTCTCTCCGAGATCGGCAGAAGATCGGCCGCGGTTCGCGCCTTCGCTATCTTCGCAAGACTTCGCTTAAACCTGCTAATGTAAAAGACCGCCGTGTGCCTTCGTAGCGATGTTTAAAAGCGACACGTTGCGCAGTCACGTAATTTACGCGTTAACTGCGCGCACGGAACACGACTTGACTGACCGACGTTGCATAAAGCCCGCCTAGATAAGGGTCTGCGCCCGGGGGTGACGACCGGCAAAAGGGAAGTCATTAATTCGTAGCACGTTTCGTGTCAAGGGTGACACTTCGCGAAAAAAAGTGGAAAATGACTCTTTTCGCCATAGAAACGTAGAAAAGGGCGACGACATCCTCGCGTCGCAACTGCTAGTCGTTGGCGAGCCAGCGAGTATGCTGATGAAAACGAGTTGTCGCATATTAAGTAGACAGAACAATTTCAACGAGACGAGAAGAGAAGAAATTCTGTCGACCGTCTCTCTCTCTCTCTCTCTCTCTCTCTCGCGCGGTAGCCGCTTCGTACGTGATGTGACTGTATCGCGTGGATAAAGATGAAAATCGACGCTTGAGAGGATCGAGATTATCTCCTTTCTCTACGTTTTCTGACATCACGTAACGAGAGACTGATGGTCCCGCGGTTAAAACATCGCCAACATTTCCGCGCGGTCTTATACACGCCGGTGTCATTTCGTTCCGTCCGGTCGTCTCGGCGGAAACGACGCGGCGCGGACTTGCCGAGGACTTGATCAACGCCTGTCAGACAGTACCTGCTAATCCTCCGTAGTGCTGCAATCCCTGAGCTCGGTGAGCGCAGCGGACTCCCGACCGGCTGCCGCTGAACATCAATTTGTCTGCCGAGGTAATAAAAGGAAACGCGCTAGTCTCTCCCCGGCGTGCACTTCCTGATGCAGGCGCGCTGGCCTACAATGTATATTAAACATTCTACCAGTCGTTCAACGTTCGTCAGCCGTCGCTTGTTTAACTTTGCCTCTTGCGAGCGGGAACGGCTGCTGCGGAGCTTCCGCGCGGAACAGACGTTGAAGCCGTCTTTTCTCTGCCCGATTTCTGGGATATCGCGTCAAGCGATCAAATAAGCTGCTGAAAAAATTCAACTGGGCGTTATTTCTCATTGAATTATCTTGGCTACTAGTTACGTTATTTATCCTCCTTTATTACACGGCATTAGCTCCATGTTGTTTCATCACGATTATATAAAATCATATAAAGAAACAAAAAAAAAAAACTATGAAGAATATCGCTCGCACAAAATATATTAAATATAAAAATGCGTGAAATAACATTTGTACTGTTAATTTAATATTGCTTCTCTTTAATCAAGGGTATATCTATCTAAAATGAATACAGAAAATTAATGGAACCAGACATGTTCACAGAGCATTATTAAAACGTCACAGCTTGCGATTGTTCGCTCTGTCATTCATTATCGGGAATCGCGACATGACAGAGGTCTTGGTCGGTAGTCGTCGAAGGCCGGTTGTTTATTCCTAGATGCGACCAAGTCGGATGCATCGCGTGAAACTGCATGAGTTCACTTCTTGGGTGCCTTATCCGTGAGGAAAACATTCGCCACGTTCCCCAACAGTTGCGCATTGCGCACGTGACGATGATATTTCATAGTAAATTATTGCTCGATGCGCGCAAAGCTTGCCGCGAAGTGCGGACGTTAAGTGCGAGGAAAATATTGCCACCTCGCGTCGTATCTTTCGAGATTAATGTTGAATTATGCTCACGACGATATCCTCTCGGAATCGTTCTCGCGTCGCTTCCTACTTTGACGTTCGCGAAGACGTAACTCTTGATTACAAGTCTTGTCCTATGTATTTTTTCTTAAGGAAAAATTTTCTCGATATCACGGAGGAATATGTATGTGTGAAAGAAAACGCGATAGAGACACATGGATTATTTCGTGAATTATGTAAATACTTAAGCTCTTCTTCAACATCGGGGACATGTTCCTTTCGATATACGGCTTGACTGGGCTTGACGTCAGCCAATAACGGTGAAAGTACCTATCGTGGAGCTCCGCGAATAAACAGTGTCTAACCCAGTGGGATGTACATCACTGCGAATACATCTCCCGAGCTGCATTCTTCGCCTTTCAAGGTCGAGACGTTTACGATTTTATGGGGCAATTACAGTGGTATATTGTAACTTACTTTGCGGATAAGGCTAACTTCCATTCATCCTTCCATAAAGCAAAATCATAAATTGTCTTGAGAGTTATACTCAAGATATATTTTTTCACATTCTCGGCCGAGCCGAGAATTAATCCGCGCGAAATGAACAGCATATTATTCGTAAAAATATAAAAAAATGCAATAGTGAGAGAAAGGTTTCGGTCTCGAACAAAGGCTAATTTATTATATTAATATTTATATTAATATATATTTATATTAATGTCGTTTTGTGCTTATAGTATTGTAATATAATCTATCGCGAAAAACGTTTTATATAATATTTTCTTAAATACAAAAAAAAATGTATTTAAACACTTACTTTTTATAAAGATTATTCTTTCTTGGACAATATTTTAAATCACATATACACACATACATACATATATATTTTGATTTAGTTTCTTATAGAATATCTATACTTACATTTCAGTGCAAAGCAAAGTGAGATGTACCAAGCAGATGATGGAGGTGGATATAGTGAGGAGTAGTCCGCAGGCAAAGATATATCTTCAACAATTTAAACATTTTCCGGGTGAAATATCTCTTCAAATATTGTATACATTACACGCCGCACACAAATCAAAAATACATTTCATAACGAAATCCCACTTTTGCAGATGAGGCTTGTAAGCCGCAATTTCACGATGGCGTTGCCACGTTCAAATTATCATTGCTGGAACAGGACATGTTGCGATGCGGTATTACAAGAGTTCTTAACAAAGTCACGGTAATTCATACAATTTCATCGCAAATCTCCGTTTTAATTCTATTATTCCGGGCTATTATGTTCTATCATAACGTAACGTCGCATCTAAATTGAAATTTCTACATTAAACGTAATGTACCATTAAATTGTTGTATTGGAATTATAAGTTTTGATGGCTGTTGATGCAGGGTCAAAAGATGTACTATCATCGGGTAATAGTGGAGGAGCCAGCAGATTCCAGCAAACACACGTTCACCGTGAAATGCGTAATCACCGAAGTTGTCGTGGAGCCAGAAATCGCCATCGCGTCCAATCACACGGCGGTACGGCGGAGCGTTCTTCCGGCGGGCTTTCAGGAACCTGAGTAAGTCATCAATCATTCAGCATATTAAGTATTTGATATTGCAGCATACAAAATATCCGGCATTCGTCGTGACGCGAATGCAATCTCATTCATTTTGTCGTTGCGATAAATATGTATAATTCATCGTGGCACAAATAATAAGGTGCAATAAAGTTGGAGATTATAAGTTCTTTGAGCAACGTGTAAATAGAAGAGATCGCGTAAGAAGGTATCGTGCTAATGAGCATGATATTTATCAAATCTATTAGATAGAGTAGAGGAGCTTGACTTGGCAATCTCAACATTCTCGGACTGCGGCTTTTCATTTCTCGCCAGTCATCCGACAGTGTTAATCGCGTCGTACAACGACGCGATAGACAAGAACCTCTCACACTTCCTCTGTACGAAATGATTCCTCGGCATCCAAACGAGTGGTTTTAATTACCCGGAAGTCGCGCCTCTCGCACGGGTGTGAGAGAAAAACTTTTCCTCGTACGCACAGACACCTCATCTACCATTTTGGCGAACAATCACGTCCTGCCGGATCAACGAGCATGATTCGTCCTGCGATGTTTCTTATCGATCTGCGATATAAAGGACTTTCTATGAATAAAGCTTCAATCAGGAAAATTTATTATCGCATTAACTTTCCTTCCTGATAGTCGATTTATATTGGCAATTATCATGTTTGCTAAATGCAATGCGGGAATATAATTTGCCAAGTGATATACTTCTTCCGTTCATTCTCGAAGAAGAAAAGTCGGGAAGATATTTTATATCAATGTTTCTAATCTTAACATTTCATATCTTGACGATGACATGTAACAAATGAGTTTAAGATCACCGAGTATAACGCAGTAATTACATCGTATTCCTTTCGGTCGGCATTGAAGCATACTAACGTTATTGCTGTCATTATAAATATAGATCTCGTCGTTAGTTTGACGGAGCGGGAATTAACACGAGATATTATTTTTATTAAATTCGCATTTTTCTACGTAACACGCATCTACATTTTTTTAATCAAACGGTGAAAAAAGTAAAACTGGTTGACAAATCTAGACAGATATATATAAGGATGCAAAAGCAGACATGGCGGGGACGGCTCATCGAGGACGGCAATATTGCGCGGAAAATTCGATGATTACGGAACGACCGACCGGCCGATCCACATTCGAGTGAATAAATCGTCCCACCTGACCTGAATATAGCATGCAGAAGCTAGACGACTACGGGGGTTATCGTCAGGAGTTTATAATTTGCAAACAAGTCAAGATGCCGCCGTCTGATTTATGCAGATGAGGCTTGTAAGCCGCAATTTCACGATGGCGTTGCCACGTTCAAATTATCATTGCTGGAACAGGACATGTTGCGATGCGGTATTACAAGAGTTCTTAACAAAGTCACGGTAATTCATACAATTTCATCGCAAATCTCCGTTTTAATTCTATTATTCCGGGCTATTATGTTCTATCATAACGTAACGTCGCATCTAAATTGAAATTTCTACATTAAACGTAATGTACCATTAAATTGTTGTATTGGAATTATAAGTTTTGATGGCTGTTGATGCAGGGTCAAAAGATGTACTATCATCGGGTAATAGTGGAGGAGCCAGCAGATTCCAGCAAACACACGTTCACCGTGAAATGCGTAATCACCGAAGTTGTCGTGGAGCCAGAAATCGCCATCGCGTCCAATCACACGGCGGTACGGCGGAGCGTTCTTCCGGCGGGCTTTCAGGAACCTGAGTAAGTCATCAATCATTCAGCATATTAAGTATTTGATATTGCAGCATACAAAATATCCGGCATTCGTCGTGACGCGAATGCAATCTCATTCATTTTGTCGTTGCGATAAATATGTATAATTCATCGTGGCACAAATAATAAGGTGCAATAAAGTTGGAGATTATAAGTTCTTTGAGCAACGTGTAAATAGAAGAGATCGCGTAAGAAGGTATCGTGCTAATGAGCATGATATTTATCAAATCTATTAGATAGAGTAGAGGAGCTTGACTTGGCAATCTCAACATTCTCGGACTGCGGCTTTTCATTTCTCGCCAGTCATCCGACAGTGTTAATCGCGTCGTACAACGACGCGATAGACAAGAACCTCTCACACTTCCTCTGTACGAAATGATTCCTCGGCATCCAAACGAGTGGTTTTAATTACCCGGAAGTCGCGCCTCTCGCACGGGTGTGAGAGAAAAACTTTTCCTCGTACGCACAGACACCTCATCTACCATTTTGGCGAACAATCACGTCCTGCCGGATCAACGAGCATGATTCGTCCTGCGATGTTTCTTATCGATCTGCGATATAAAGGACTTTCTATGAATAAAGCTTCAATCAGGAAAATTTATTATCGCATTAACTTTCCTTCCTGATAGTCGATTTATATTGGCAATTATCATGTTTGCTAAATGCAATGCGGGAATATAATTTGCCAAGTGATATACTTCTTCCGTTCATTCTCGAAGAAGAAAAGTCGGGAAGATATTTTATATCAATGTTTCTAATCTTAACATTTCATATCTTGACGATGACATGTAACAAATGAGTTTAAGATCACCGAGTATAACGCAGTAATTACATCGTATTCCTTTCGGTCGGCATTGAAGCATACTAACGTTATTGCTGTCATTATAAATATAGATCTCGTCGTTAGTTTGACGGAGCGGGAATTAACACGAGATATTATTTTTATTAAATTCGCATTTTTCTACGTAACACGCATCTACATTTTTTTAATCAAACGGTGAAAAAAGTAAAACTGGTTGACAAATCTAGACAGATATATATAAGGATGCAAAAGCAGACATGGCGGGGACGGCTCATCGAGGACGGCAATATTGCGCGGAAAATTCGATGATTACGGAACGACCGACCGGCCGATCCACATTCGAGTGAATAAATCGTCCCACCTGACCTGAATATAGCATGCAGAAGCTAGACGACTACGGGGGTTATCGTCAGGAGTTTATAATTTGCAAACAAGTCAAGATGCCGCCGTCTGATTTATTTGCACAACGGTCGAACGTGCGCGCAGCTGCTGGAAAACCTGTAATGTAATTCAATCCGCGAGACCTATAATCGGTATGCTTTTTCCTCCTTTACGTCGAAAATCACTTGACGAGTCACTCACATCCCGTGCGAAACTATTCCAGTTGGTCTATGTTTACTCGAGAAAACAAATATATAGAATCAGCAACGAATAGACAGCAATTGAGATACGAAGAAAATTGTATCTGACATTGCAAAAAAAAAAAAAAAAAGACAAAAATTTAATCATCACACAACATGGGAAGATTATAGGAATAATCTAATATTGATCATGAAATTAAGCGATGTAATCAAACAACAACGCGTTTTTGTGTATTTACATTAGATTCGAATAAATTTTATTTTCTCAGAATTTGAGTAGACGTCGAAAAAATGTAAGGAAAAGAAATTTGAATGTTAAGAGCTGCAACACAAGTGACAGCTTCCCTCGAAATTCTTTCAATGCGATCAATATAAGGTTTATCGAAGAATTTAATAGCGGGACATCCTGCGCATAGTTAAGATACGCGGTGACATTACGAGAGTCGATTTTATAACGCCATAGAGTCCTTTGTGCAACGGTTCCTTTACAGATGGTGGAAAAGTCACGCGCGATTTTAACGCGTTGCTCGAAGATTGCACGAAGGGAGAAGGAGAGGTCTGTCGGTGGATCTCACATGTTCTCTCTCCCCCCTATCACCGACGAAAGCCGCTTCGCGAGTCGGACATTCTTCAAGTACCCTTCGCGGACAACGTGCTCTCGAGGGAACACGCCGGGAATTTTTATCGCGACCACCGCGCCGGCTGCCACAGCCGCCTAATTTATTGGCGTTAATCGAACGTACACCTTGGCATCGGATCTCGCGTGAATTCCACGGATTTCGCTTACCGGAAATACCGTGAAATCTTTATTGTTAGATTATCGCATATGGTGAACTGCTGTCATGAGTTTCCTGGGATCGAGTCACGCGATGTAGAGTCTCCCCATAACTGTTTCTACCTGTTGATGAAACTGCACGATTCCCTCATTGTGCATGTTCAACCTGCTCTGAGATGAATCTAGTTACTGATTTATGAAATACGATCATTCGATTAGTGTTGTTTCTTCAAAGAGAACCGCGGAGATACCCGAGGAATTTCTCGAGTTAATCGATGCTTCGGACACTCGGGTAATTTTCTTCTCGAGTGTGTGTCTAATACATTGCGTGTCTCCTCACAGAAATAAGTCGTGTAATTAAGTAGTTTTTACACCATTGTATCGCGTATACGAAAGGTCGTTACGAGTCAGAAAACGATTTAACGAAGCGCGCTCTGTGTGTCGGAATTAATAAAAAAAAAAAAGAAAGAAAAAATAAGAGAGAGAGAAAGAGAGAGAGAATCGCTGGATAAGCGGAGTCGCATAAAATAATACAAGTCATAGTTATAATAATGGTTAATGATTCTTGCGTTGGACACCTCGATACATTATTATCCGATTGCGTTCGCGGATGTATGAATTATGTGTTCGTGTATGTATGTCTTTTATTTTAAAACACGACTTACCTCCTATCTCGCTTCATCGTCGCCTTTGGCTTCTTTGCCGCTGGCAATTTCATGGTCTACCCATTTCAAGACAAACATTCGTCTTCATTACTTCATCTGTCGTCGTTACGCGATTTCGCTAGACGACGATCTATGTCGCTCGCCTCCGTAATCCAAGGCCGTAATGTCACGGAAGCGGAGAGATGAGTCTGCAGAAAACTGAGACATATATATCGGCTTGAAATTGATTTACGCGTTTGATGATCGCGACATGCATTACGGGGATGATTCTTTTTTTTTTTTTTTAATAAAATAGATCGCGTTCGCGCGGATCGCACGCGCATATTCCGTGATTTGCATAAGACCGTAAAGTAGGTCGAATCTTCCTGCGGAGATAACTGCGGCGACGAATAATCGCAGGTCATCGCGTTGTTTTTGCGCTTTGGTGTGGCGTGCACAAACTGACGCTCGATTAGAATTGCATATTTGGACACGCAACATTCATCATCGCACCGGCCAGGTGCTCACCCTCGTGACTTCATTTTGGAAAGTAGGCAACTGCGAATCTTACGGTTTTATGGTTCCATCAATGCGTAGTCCGTCGCGGATTTGCGACAATCCGATAGATTCCAATAATTCACAAGAGTTGAACGCGCAATTCAAAACATATGGCGTACATTACATCCATGACAAGCAAGCTCTTATAATTTTCTTATAATGGTTCTCTCTAATGGTTCTAGACTTAAAAGTTTGTTTACTTACTTTAGAGTGATCGATATACGTGAAGAAATTTCGGGAGCGGCGCCAGTTCCGATCCTCGGTGTCGGAGTGAGGCAGGGTGGAGTCTTGGTGACCGGCGAACTCAACGTTAGTCCTGGCACGCCGTTGCAGATGGAAATATTTTTGGACAATGACTCAGCTCCAATCTACGGTCTGCTTGTGACTTACATGCTGGTTACCGATACCAAGAAGCAGGAAGAAACAATTATTATTAACGGGTAATTGATCAGCGTCGTCGCGTTGCTGCGACGCTATAACTATTGAAGGAATATCGCAATATTTTATAACGAGTTTGATAATATATGAAATTTTTGTATGCAGGTGCTCCGTCGATCCATACTTGTTCGAAAATTTTAATACCGTGGACGGCGACTTCCTGACGGCAAAATTCCGAGCTTTCAAATTTCCGGAAAGTACTTATGTCCAGTTTCGTGGCACCGTTAATGTCTGCTTAGATAAATGTTCAGGGGTATGTATGATTTCATTCTTTCATAGAACGCGCAATACTATAAATTTAATATTAAATCTCTCTATTTATATATAATTTTGTTTTTTTGGAATTCTCTTTTTTTATCGTTCCGTTCTTGTAATATTTCCCGACGAATTTATAATGAATTTAAGATGTGTATTTAAATACGTGCTTTAGATCGAATGCAGCAATGGTCAAGTCGGTTTCGGCCGAAAAAGGCGAGCTATTGAGATGTCAAGCACAGACAAGAACAAATTATTCGAAGTAACCATGTCGACATTCATCAAGGTCGATTCCACGGATGACGTCATGATCGATCAAGGTAAGATTCATCATCCCGTAAAGTGAATGAACAGTTGAATAATTACCGTATATTCATCATGTTTATGGCTCTTGTTCTGCAATTATGTTATTAGTACTCTCGGAGTTCATTAGGAAGGGTAAGAACAAGACGCACACAAAGGAGAGGGCAGTAATTGCCGAAGAAATCGGGGAGCAGTCTGATCCGACGACAATTAGGACGCACGAGAGAGCGTTTCTTGCGGAAGAAATTAAGGAACAGTTTAAATACAAAGTCACCGAGGTGGTGGTCAATTGTTCTTCGTGTAGTACGCTGAGCTTGAGTCTTCTCTTGGTATTTCTTTGCTTCTACAAATTCCTGTAGAAAAAGTAAGATTCGTGCTTCCTGAGAAATAATTGCTAATTGTAAATAAGATGCATTGACATTAAAAGCGTGAAGAAAAATAAAAAAGTATCGCTTTTGAGAACTTGATAATTAACTTGCTCACTAATAAACAGAATATCGATCATGATGACCACGGATCATCAATTACATATATGCATAGTGGTGATCATATACATATCGATTGTATACAGTCAAAATGTGCCTATATAGAAGAGCATTGAAAGAAATTTGTTTTGTAATGCTAATATTCTAAAGTAGCGTAATTTCCATTTTCAAGAAAAAATTTGTATCATTATACAATATAAAATTATCCGCCTTAAAACACTTTGCGTGTGATATAAAGTATAAAGATACATTTAAGAAGAATTCAGTTATTAGACGGACGAATTCGGCAAAATTAAATTGTCGAATTTAAAATCCGGAAGAAGCTTAAAAAGTGAATACACTTTATCTTGGCGCTAATATAATAAGCAGTAACATATGATTTCTCCGCTTTGCGACCGCCGAATTTTCAATCATGTATAACACTTCAATTTTACTATATTTTTTTATTACGTATCTCAAGTAACTGCCGTATTTCTTGATGGAATAACTGCCAAAAGAAAATTGGCCTTTGCGAGCGGAGAAAGCGGAATACCTAGTCGTGCGACGAGGTGTAATATTGTAATGCGACTTAATTAATTATTTAGTAAGTAATTATTAATTGCGTATTTCGTAATCCCAGTCTAATTATTACGTAAATAAATGTAAAATAATTAAATAAACCGACAACAGATGTGATACAATGATTATTCCTTGACCATGATCATATAATTAACATTCTTAATATTAATTACTAAAAAAATTAGTTATGATATATATGGAAAATTTAAGGTATGCTGGAGAATTTAGACTGTATGTGATTTTAGTTCAATTTGTATATAATGCACTGAGTTGCTGTATCTATGAAAATATAGTAAATTTCTATAAGTAGGTAAAAAAAAAAAAAATATATATTTTTAGATAAATTTCTTAGGTAATGAGATGCATCCAGGGAAGGCATTATTGTAGATGATTAAAAATCATTTATAATGTAAAATATAAAAAAAAAAACATATATTTGGAATGTATAACAATAAAAAATATTTTCTTTATAAAATATAAAATATCTTTGGATTAGATATCAGATATAAAACAATATATAAAATTTAACATTAATATAGTACTTTTTTATACTTTCATTAAGTTTGTACCCATATTACATTCGGAAAATTCCGAATTTAGTGTCAGGTATAGATGTATTCAGACTCGCAGATAAGCTCAGGCCGAGCACAACTCGCGTGTCGGCTGGATCAATTACACCATCATCCCACAGTCTAATAGATATCAGAATAATATTTGTAAAGATAAAAAATTAATTTTTTCTATACACAATGATGATTATTTCTTACCTAGCACTAGAATAATACGGACTGCTTTCCTTTTCAAATTGTTTAATGATTGGATTCTTGAGATTCTCTTCTTCTTCTTGGGTCCACTATACCATCGAAATATATATATATGAATTTCTGTATATGGAAAAGAAACAAAACAAAAATTGAATAATACCTGTTTGCCTTCTTTCACACGTTGGTCCTTTGCAATTTGCACCAATACATTAGCTGCTTGCTCTCCTCCCATTACTGAGATTCTAGCATTTGGCCAAGAATAAAGAAAACGTGGAGAATAAGATCGGCCACACATTCCTATCATATATTGATATATTATATTTTTTTTCTTCAAGAAATAATTTAAATAGTTAGAGTAATAAAAAGTACCAAAGTTTCCAGCTCCATAAGAACCTCCGATTATTACTGTAATCTTCGGTACTTGCGCGCAGGCTACTGCTGTTACCATTTTAGCACCATTTTTGGCGATACCTCCCAATTCTGCATCTCTACCCACCATGAATCCTATATTGATGAATTTGTATGATTGAATAGAACGCATATTAAAGTACAAAATAACGCACTAATGACTTTATAACTGTACCAGTGATATTTTGCAAAAAGATAAGAGGAATTTTTCTTTGAGCGCAAAGTTGCACAAAGTGAGTGCCTTTCAGAGCACTTTCGGAAAATAATACACCGTTGTTCGCGACAATGCCGACAGGATAGCCGTAAATTGTAGCGAATCCCGTGACTAAAGTTTCACCGTATTGTGTCTTAAATTCATGGAATTTCGATCCATCCACGATCCTTGCTATAACTTCTTTCACATCAAACGGACGTTTCAGATTTGTTCCAACAATGCCATAGATTTCATCGACGGCGTGTATAGGCAATTCAATATTTTTATTGATTTTTACATCCATAGGTGGTTGCCGATTTAGATCTTTCACGATTCGACGTGCCAGATGCAAAGCATGAGTGTCATCTATTGCACAGTGATCGATGACGCCGGATTGTCTGGAATTTAAGGATTATAAGTCAGCATTCTTATAAGAGATCAATATAGTATCTGAAATAATTACCGACAATGAAGCGCAGCTCCTCCTAAATCCTCCGCTGAAATCTCTTCACCGGTTGCAGCTTTTACCAGCGGTGGACCGGCTAAAAATACCGTGCCTTGATTAGCGACGATAATATTTTCATCTGCCATAGCAGGAACATATGCACCACCTATAACATATGATTATATATAATAAACCTGTACATAAAATATAAAAAAGTAAGAATGTATCAATAATATAGCTATGACAAACCTGCTGTGCAACTTCCCATAACCACTGCAATTTGAGTTATTCCTTTAGCACTCATGTTTGCTTGATTATAAAAACTTCTGCCAAAATGCATTTTATCAGCAAATACATCAGCCTGTCTAGACAAATTTGCACCTCCACTGTCAACTAGATATATACAAGGTAATTCATTTTCTTCCGCAATTTCTTGAGCACGTAAATGCTTCTTAACCGATATAGGATAGTAAGTTCCACCCTTTACAGTAGGATCATTTGCTATTATCATACATTTAGTACTAAAAAGAAAGATATCTAATGATGAATGAAAAATGATATTAAAAAAGATTAAAATAGTAACTTTGTCGTTGGATTACCCTTCTATTCTCCCAATGCCAGTGATAATCCCACCTGCTGGTACTTCTTCCTTATCATACATCTCATAACCTGCCAGTTGTGAAAACTCTAAGAAAGGTGAATTTTTATCTAGAAGGGTATTTATTCTTTCCCGAGGTAAAAGCTTCCCTCTGTTTACATGTTTATCCCTCGCTTTTTGTCCACCACCTTCAACTATTTTCTCCACAGTGTTTTTTAATTGATCAATAAGGATTTTCATTTGTGCATAATTCTCCTGTGCAATATATAAAAAAAAAACAATATTTAAAATATTTATAAATAAATACTATATTTATTTATATTCCAATATACATGCTAGTATTGTATATTTATCGGATGCTAACAGTTTCATATACATATAAGTTTTATAAATTACGAAATATATTATTATCAGAGGGAGAGGGAGGGAGAGAGAGAGAGAAACGAGAGCGAGAGAGAGAGAGAGAGAGAGCGGGAGAGAGAGAGTGCGGGAGAGAGAGAGAGAGAGCGAGCGGGATTGATTGATTT
>NW_021851238.1:786385-805573 GCF_003651465.1 Formica exsecta
ATATATATGAATTTCTGTATATGGAAAAGAAAAAAAACAAAAATTGAATAATACCTGTTTGCCTTCTTTCACACGTTGGTCCTTTGCAATTTGCACCAATACATTAGCTGCTTGCTCTCCTCCCATTACTGAGATTCTAGCATTTGGCCAAGAATAAAGAAAACGTGGAGAATAAGATCGGCCACACATTCCTATCATATATTGATATATTACATTTTTTTCTTCAAGAAATAATTTAAATAGAGTTAGAGTAATAAAAAGTACCAAAGTTTCCAGCTCCATAAGAACCTCCGATTATTACTGTAATCTTCGGTACTTGCGCGCAGGCTACTGCTGTTACCATTTTAGCACCATTTTTGGCGATACCTCCCAATTCTGCATCTCTACCCACCATGAATCCTATATTGATGAATTTGTATGATTGAATAGAACGCATATTAAAGTACAAAATAACGCACTAATGACTTTATAATTGTACCAGTGATATTTTGCAAAAAGATAAGAGGAATTTTTCTTTGAGCGCAAAGTTGCACAAAGTGAGTGCCTTTCAGAGCACTTTCGGAAAATAATACACCGTTGTTCGCGACAATGCCGACAGGATAGCCGTAAATTGTAGCGAATCCCGTGACTAAAGTTTCACCGTATTGTGTCTTAAATTCATGGAATTTCGATCCATCCACGATCCTTGCTATAACTTCTTTCACATCAAACGGACGTTTCAGATTTGTTCCAACAATGCCATAGATTTCATCGACGGCGTGTATAGGCAATTCAATATTTTTATTGATTTTTACATCCATAGGTGGTTGCCGATTTAGATCTTTCACGATTCGACGTGCCAGATGCAAAGCATGAGTGTCATCTATTGCACAGTGATCGATGACGCCGGATTGTCTGGAATTTAAGGATTATAAGTCAGCATTCTTATAAGAGATCAATATAGTATCTGAAATAATTACCGACAATGAAGCGCAGCTCCTCCTAAATCCTCCGCTGAAATCTCTTCACCGGTTGCAGCTTTTACCAGCGGTGGACCGGCTAAAAATACCGTGCCTTGATTAGCGACGATAATATTTTCATCTGCCATAGCAGGAACATATGCACCACCTATAACATATGATTATATATGATAAACCTGTACATAAAATATAAAAAAGTAAGAATGTATCAATAATATAGCTATGACAAACCTGCTGTGCAACTTCCCATAACCACTGCAATTTGAGTTATTCCTTTAGCACTCATGTTTGCTTGATTATAAAAACTTCTGCCAAAATGCATTTTATCAGCAAATACATCAGCCTGTCTAGACAAATTTGCACCTCCACTGTCAACTAGATATATACAAGGTAATTCATTTTCTTCCGCAATTTCTTGAGCACGTAAATGCTTCTTAACCGATATAGGATAGTAAGTTCCACCCTTTACAGTAGGATCATTTGCTATTATCATACATTTAGTACTAAAAAGAAAGATATCTAATGATGAATGAAAAATGATATTAAAAAAGATTAAAATAGTAACTTTGTCGTTGGATTACCCTTCTATTCTCCCAATGCCAGTGATAATCCCACCTGCTGGTACTTCTTCCTTATCATACATCTCATAACCTGCCAGTTGTGAAAACTCTAAGAAAGGTGAATTTTTATCTAGAAGGGTATTTATTCTTTCCCGAGGTAAAAGCTTCCCTCTGTTTACATGTTTATCCCTCGCTTTTTGTCCACCACCTTCAACTATTTTCTCCACAGTGTTTTTTAATTGATCAATAAGGATTTTCATTTGTGCATAATTCTCCTGTGCAATATATAAAAAAAAAACAATATTTAAAATATTTATAAATAAATACTATATTTATTTATATTCCAATATACATGCTAGTATTGTATATTTATCGGATGCTAACAGTTTCATATACATATAAGTTTTATAAATTACGAAATATATTATTATCAGAGGGAGAGGGAGAGAGAGAGAGAGAAACACAAGAATTACAAAAAAAAAACAATGAAATACACAAATATAATATTTTTTAACCTGATACATTGGTGAGCTAGAATCTGGTGTACTACCAATAACAGACGCTTCTTCATGATAAAGTCTCACGAAAGGCCGAAATTGCCTCAGGATATAACGACTTCTGTATAACATTATGTATAAATATTTTTTTATCACAATATAACGTGCAAAGAAATTATCAATAGACAACAATCAACATGTGCTATAACCTATAACTTAATTTGAGATTAATGAAAAGATACTCAAAAGTTATTTATAATTTATGGCATTATCTAATCAGCGTAATCCACATATGTATATGTATATTTATGTATATGTATATAATAAAATATATATCGAGACTTCCATGTACAATCGAATTAGTCTAAAGTCTAAAATGTAAATGCACGGACGCTATATCTAAACGTGCTGTGCAAGAGAGACAAAGCGATTTTATCGACAGTATCGAACTGAAGCATGTCTCATATCGATTAGTCGATTGCATTACTTCGAGAATCGCAATCTGTGCGCTTTTCGATAGATTTTGCGCGGGTCAGTGACGTCACGCGCCGCGATAGACCGCAAGGTCGGATTTAGATCGCTCTGTGTTTCTCGCGATTATCATCTAAAAGTGAATCTCGCGCGCGAGAATTAATCGCGAGTGTTCCGTGAGTGTCGAACGTTTATCGTAACGTGTTGATCATCGCGTACAATCGCTGAACTGCCTGTGCCCGAAATCGAGCAAAATTCTCTCCCCTTCCCTCAGCGCCGACATATATTTCACTCCGTTATTTTCTCGCCAAAATGCAGCGAAAATGCAATTGATGTACGACTATAATCAGGTATTTATGTACATTTCGTTGTTCTATAATTTGCTGTAACGATATTTCTTGCATTCGTCATAAAAATAGAGAGATAAATCCGGCGATAAATGCGGAATTAAGAGTGACAAAGACGGATATAGAAGAGTTTGATCTTCTTTCCTTGTCTGTTACGTTATAAAAGACAGAAAAATACACGATATATATATTTCTTTTTTTTCTTTTCAAGATATTTAGGTAGGACAAATATACATGATCGTGTTTATTTCTATATATTACTCAAGATTGCAATTCTAATATTTTTTTATTAAAATAATACTGATTGAACGTTGAACGATTTTGCGAAATTAGTTTCGAATTTTACAATAGTTTGATGAGGAAATGTCAGATGGCAATACTTGTAAAAGGTGCTACGCCACACAGCTGATATACGCAGTACATATAAATATTTTGCATCGTTATCGAACTAAAGTTTTGTAGGCGGAAAAATAGATTAGATAGTGCTCCACAGTGTTCCACTACAGCCAGAAAAATATATTTTAATCGTGTTATAATTCGTCTTTACTTTGTCGCGTTATATAGTTATAGTCACGTGCAACGAAAATGCCTAATATAACCAATTTATCTCATTTTCCTTTAAAGGTATGTAAATAAAGTATTAATTTCATTCTGTTTTATTTCAATGTGCGCATTTTCAGTGTTTTCATAAATATAATGTCATTGTATGCAATCTATCGTCAATTTTTTGAAAAATATGAGTAAATTCGTACCTTATGAATTTCTAATGCTTCATGACTCATAAAATCTTATAAGCTATGAATGTATGAATTTTAATAAATTTCTATAATAACAAAAGTAAAATATCTTTTATTATATATTATTTTTTATTATATATTTTTCCAGATTATATTTGCAATACATTTGGTACTTGTAACATGGTAAGAACAACTTGCTTCGTGATACAATGTATTTTGCATTCATTTATTTAAAAAAACCTCGCATTATTACAATCTGTGTGAAATACTTTATAGGAGTATTCAAGGAAGTTGGTGTCCACAATCTGTGCTGTTTTATAATTCGTTATTCTTTGTTTGTATATTATGGGCTGTTCATAGTATCGAGTCAGATGAACCACTTCAATTTGTAAGTTATTAAAAACACAGAAAGAAAAAAATGATTTTTTAAATTTGAAATTAGTTATTACGGTACATTTCTTATAGGCACTTTTTATAAATGTGCTCTCTATATTTCTCGATGTGGTGACTTTATCAGTTTACTATCCTTCAGACTTCAGTAAGTATAATTTATATATTGAACGTATATATGAACATATACAAATACATTTTCCATGTTAACAAAAGATAAAAAAAGGAAGTAAGATATTAATTGTTTACTGATTATCTCATGCAAACCATGTATCTATCTAATTGGACCAACTTGTAGGTGCAGCTAATAAATTTAGCGCAGCTCTTATGATCTTAAATTTGATTGCTCGTCCTATCTCGAGTATATATCTGCTGCGAATAGGCCAGGCGAGAAACGGCAGCTTAGCCACAGTATTCGCACCGAGTCCTGCCATGGGTCAGTAAATCACTGGGTAGACATCTACGCTTTTTGTATTGCGTCAGTGCTTCGTCAAGATCTGATTTTAAGTATGTGCGTGACAATTGTATGCTTTATTGCAATTTATAATTCGTGAATTGGTTAATAATCAACGGTTTTTAATTATCTAGAGATATCTATTTCTTGTTATAATTATCTACTCTCTGTTATATATACTCTGTTTCCCTTAGGACTGCTTTGTGCCTGAATTTATGTTGCATGAAATTGTAGTGTCTAGCAGCAGCAATTTCTTGTTTCGTAATGGTTTCATAAAAAAGATTAGTTTGTATGTTACTTTGTTTCATTTATTTACAGGTTATGGCCGGCAGGACTATGAGGACATATCACATCCTATTCCACAAAATTCCGATTTTGATGGAGTTTAAGATAGAACGAAATTTGCTTGAAATAGCAACTCCAAATATAATATATACATGTTTGTGACATAATATATTTTAGATAATGTTGACATTATTTATTGATGCTGTTAATACGCAACTTATTATATGATCGAAAATTATATATGTGTGTTTATTTATTGATATTAATATTCTCTATCTTTTGCATATATTTTATATATAAAATATTTTTATATTTTTTACTTAATATGATATAAAAATATTACGTTGGTGTAAGTTACTTTAATTAATCGATAATAATATTCGAATTATATTTCTCTCATCCATTTTGCCAATTAATTCAACACTGCGATTCGAATCTTATATATTATGTACTATAAATTTCCATACTGCTTGTTGTATGTAACTAATACAGTTTTAATACATTGAAAATTTATTCTGTATTATTATTATTATTCCCGAATTGTGAATAAAAGATTTTGATGTAAACATTGTCGTGGAAAAAAAATTATCCTCGAAAAGTTATTCGTTGCGATACGGCGGGAATTCATTACAATCTATTAAATTTTTTGAAAGTTTGTCTTTTTTTATAAAAACGTTTTGTTATTTTTAGAAATTAAAATAATATAATCTACAAAACTTTTCAAATCGCTTAATTAACATAAGATATGTATATTTGTGTTTTCAGTGTAGAAAATTAAATTCAGTGAAGAAGAGCAAGTTGAATCGTTCGCTGCGTTTGAAAGGCGGCGCGCAAACCGCGAGCGTGGCGGCGCTCAAGCTGAAGCGCGGACATGAGGTGGCGCCAGCCGCGCCCGTATAAGAGCCGCGTCCGTGAAGCTGCACGCTTCAGTAGTGTGGGTGATCGTAGCGGGAGGAGGGTGGCTCCGCGCGCGGCCGCACCGCGAAACCGTGCCCACTCGCCTCGACCACGGAACGTCCACTCGTTTTCACGTCTCGTGCGAAAACATGGCGGCCAGCGACGACGAGCCGATGCATCTCTACGAGGTCTTTCAGAACTGCTTCAATAAGATCGCCAACAAGCAGCCTGGTGAGTGTGCGTCGTCGATAGTGCCGTGTATATCGCGCACGGGGATACTCGCGCCGTGCGTGGCTCGTGTGAAAAATAAAGCGACGAACGTCTCTCTCCCTCTCGCTCTATATCTGTCTTCTCTGATGTGTCTAGTGTATCTCATCCGGTACGTATTTAAAGTCCGTCTCTCGCGTCTCTCAATCGGTCGATCGAACTCGCGATCGCGCCGAGAATCGTACGAGAATTGTCGATGACGGGCCGTCTCTTGGTCTACCCCGTTCTGTGTTTTGGTTCGTTTGTTAGTGCCCTGGACAGTGCTGCCCCGTTGACGGAAACTAGCGCCGAGAGCAACGGCTCTCTGTCTCGTGTTCCTCGCGCCCAGTGATTATTCTCACCGATGCCGTGATCCTCGTCCTCGTCGGCGCGAGTTTTCACCCTCGCGTGCATCGCGGTGCCGCGCCGCGCCGCGCCGGAATGCGAATAACATAACCTAGACGCGCCAGAGAGACGCTCCTACGTCGTCGTTCGCTGTCATATGCAACAGTGTTGAGCGATGTATATGTGTATATGTGTATATGTATGCGTGTAGTATGTATGCCTTGTATGATCGTATGAATGCGAGGGTGAACGCCGACAGGGAGACTTCCGGGAAAGAGACGATCGTCGTCGCGATGCCGCGATCGGATTATCCGTTAGCATACATTCGTTCCACGTGCCGGGACGTCAACGCGATCGTACGAATCGTTAGTGGTTAATCGCTCGAATGTAATGCAGGAGAGTCCATAAATCGAAACCCTTTTTTTTTTTTCTCTCCTTCTTTCTCGCGAGTTCTCTGTCTTTCCCTTCCTTCCTTCCTCCCTCCCTCGCTCGCTCTCTCGGTCAGCCTCCGCGCGGAGAGGATATGCCGTTTTTCTTTTATTTCTCGCTTCATACACCTGCCAGAGAAGCAGCCACGGAGCGATGCGCCGTTGCGTGCCGCGAGTTGTGCGTTACCTCGCGAAAGTGGTTCTCATTCTTTGTGGATTTTCGATCGTCGCAGCACGTGTCATATATTCCAGTTCAAGTTCTAGTTTTTAAGTACCAAGTATTTTTATTATCAGATAGAGGAATCATTCATCCTTTACGATGAATAATATTTACTTGCTATTTATCAACTACATAAAAACTTGACACAAAACGCTATAAGTGCTAAAAATAAATAAAGGCTCGTGATTAAAATATTTATTTAAGTTAAAACATATATATATGTAATTGATTTCTAAAACAATTTTGATGAAAATATTTACTTATAAAACAAAAAGAAATAGTCTTAATATATATATATGTATAAAGATGTTGATAAAATCATTTTTCCTGTTTTATAAATAAATATTCTCATCAAAATTGTTTTAGAAATCATTTTATTTGTAAGAAATGTAAATGTATTCTTTCTTGATCTATTTATATAATCATGTTTCGTATATTTACACCTACTTGGACAACGTAGAACTATTTTAATAACATATGACAGTGCTTTTTGAAGCCGCGAAATTCCCGTGGTAATTATTATCGTTTCAGAGCGTACAAAGCAATTCGAAATTACGATTTAGAGGAGGGCGCGAGAAGATGTATTTGCGCGGTAGTCGTCCGCGGCATAGTTGGTAACTGAGTCTCAAACGTTTGTTTGGTTTGAGACGTTGTTTGGAAGACGACCGCTGTAGGCCCTCTCTCGTAGGCTAAGTTCGGCGCAGCCGAGCGGCTCGGAGAGACCGCAAAAACGCCTTCTAGACGCCCCGTCCGAGGCGTTCCCATATTCCTTTGAAATGCTGCGGGAGCTATATGTGCCCCGGTTATTCGGTTAAATATAATTTATATCGCGGCATTGCGTTTTTCTATAAAACTTTGTAGGACGGCTCGAAAGAAAGAGTAATATTTCGTAACAAAATAAATTCGTAATTCTTTACGCATAGATGTTTACGCGATAACATTCTCACAAAATTTTCCAAAATTCTCGAAACACAAGATAATTATATGTATATTGAATTATATTTTCTATTCTTTAATTCAAGTACTGCATAAATGATATAATTTTTATTAATATATTACTGATGATTTTAAACATAATACACACACACACACATACACACATACATTTCATTTCGTATAAAATTATTCAATATCGATCAAGATTGGTTTGGACAACAAAAGATGAAATATTTTCATCGGAGAACCGTTACGATAAAATCGATGAGATTCATTATTTACGCTCGAATGTTTCTACCGGGTGTCAGATTCACCGAGTCTCGTTTCTCATAATTTGATAACTATGAGACAGTTGACTTGTCGTCGGTTTGTTTCGGCCCGTTAATCTCGACGATTGTCGCTTTGCGTTGAAGAGGCCTCGCCGCAGACCGTATTACACCGCGACTGTATTATTAAGGTTCATATTACTATGCGTATCATAACTTAACGAGCCGTATTACGACGGTCGCGAGCCTTCAATTCACGGCACGATCGCTCGATTTGCTATTTTGTAAACAACTCGTATTAAATTTCGGTTCAATTGGTTCCAACGTAGAGAACGGTAGTATACATAACACAGTAAAAGTATTAATGTGTGTAATTTATTATTTATTAATTATTATACACAAAGAGGGAATAAATACGGAAAAACGCTTCTGTCATTAAAAGAAATTGTATAATACAACATCCATCTGCTTCATTTTGTGTAGTGTCCTAGAGAGTCGAGGGTTGACGCAGGGTTCAAGTGCAAGGGTATCCGAAAATAGCATCCACCCTACTTACCGAAAATACTTCCGGTATACGTTTTAATTCTCTCTCATTCGAGAAAACTTACTTGCCGTATCTTTCAGTTTTTTTTTCCTCCTGCGTATGATGTTCCACTCGACTAAAATGTTACAAATATGCAACGTAATAACGTAATAATACAAATAGAGATATAAAACACGAGTAATAAACATTTTATTATTCGTCTCTGTTTCATAAATCTGACGGCGTTTCGAAAATTATTTCGCGCTGCATTTCGCCACGGCGGCGGTGGGATGCATCTTGGAGAATCCATTGGCAAAGATAAACATTCGCGTCTGCGCCGAGAAAATAATCTGATTTGAAATTACGCGTAATGCAGCGAAAACATGGTATCTGAACCGAATAGTCGATTAGAATCTAAAATTATCGCGTACCCTCTATGACTCACGAGTAAATCTACCTGAGTACGAGTTTGTTTCAGGAAGTGGTAGCGAGCTTGATAAAATATAGTTTAACAAACATATACACACATGATTCACGTATAGCATCGATCGAACGTCGCGGACTGCCGTGTGCTGATCGGATCATTAATTCTTTAGCGAGCCGTCAGATATTTTTTATCGTGTCTTAGATATTTAATATCTGTATTTCAAATAGAGAGATGTACCATTTTCGAGTGAAGCAAGATTTGATTACTCTGAGAGCGATTAAATTCAATTTTCCATGAACATATATATTCGACCGAAAATGAATTTTGAATTTGATTAATATAAATAAGTATATCCCTAATGACTTAAGACAGTATTTATGACGTTATTAATGGCACTCAGAGTAATCAAATTTGTTTTACTCGAAAACGCAAATATATATTCATCTGCATTCTTCTTGTCAGCGTGCTATTTTTTATTATTTCCCAAAAATAAGATTGCTTTACACACGTATTCTACGTAAGAGATCCATCTAATTATCGCCATTTTTATGATTCTCTTTTGAGATATCTCGTATCATTGCATCGCGAAGGTTGCCACGCTGAACATTCCGACCTGGGTCCATCGACGCCATTTTCGAAACTCTCCTTCCTCGGAGCGAGAGTTTAAGCGAACGACTATAAACGATCTCCAGACACAACACTCGTGACTTAGGTCCTCTTCTCTCTTTCTTTCTTTAGCGTGTGTACCTACCACCGTCTCTCTCTTTCTCTCTTTCTCTCTCTCTCTCTCTCTCTCCGGAGAATTATCGAGGGAGTGTCACCGTGATGCACCTGCCTCTCGCTCCATCTCTCTCTCTTTCTCCGTTTTTTTCTCACTCCCGTGTACCGCCACCTCTTTCTCGGCCTTTCTTTCTCCGTCTCCCGTGCACGCGCCTCGCGCGCGCGTCCTCGAACTTATAATGGCTCATGTCGAAAACCCACATACTTAAAATATGAAAGAGGGTGCGTCACCTTCCATCGATGTCGGAAAAATATACAAATCGCGACGCCGTACGATCTAAGCAGAATTTTAGTTTCCTCCCATGTTTGACTCATTTTAATAGAAAAAAGATCGATCCTTTAAAATGTTAAAAATAGTCTATTTAAAAAAAAAATTAAAAGTCTCAATCTTTATACGTTCTGTCGTAAAAACTGTTCTAAATTTCTTTCGCATGTATTCAATATCAAATCTTAAAAATATAGTATAGCAACTATAAAAAGTAGTATTTTATAGATATAAAAAAATTTTTAAATATTGACTTTTTTGATATCTTTGATTTAAAATGTAGAAGATTTATATAATAAAATGTGCATGAGAATATACGATTATTTGGAATAAAATCCGCTTAATCTCCTCGCGTAAATCCGCGATCAGATCCGTACGTTGCTTCGTTTATTAATACTGAGTGGTTTATTAACCGAGTGGTGCAACTTTGCGTGAGCACGGCGTTTACGCGAGATGCACAGGCAGATTTCGCGAAGAAGATAGCAGTATCGCGGTTATAAATATATTCTGGCGAATTTTATCACACGGACGGCCATCTCCTTGGACGCTTTTCAATCCTCTCCTTAGAAAAGGCCAAGTCCAGAGTGCGTTCACATATGCACGCACACAAATTAAGGGCGCGAGCATAATCTACATTTACAGCGGGGACTCGATGAGCATCTGCTTCTACCCCTCTCGCCCTTGACCCTCCTTGTTCACCCGTCGCCCTAAACTCGATCCCTTTCCCCGCCAACGAGCATTCTCTCCCAACACTGCGCATTCTCCCAATCAGGATCATTCCTTCTTCGTTCCTTGTATCAAGTTCACTCTCTTGCTTTGGTTCTCGCTCTCTTCCTCGCGTTTTCTTCATTATTCCCTCTTTCTCACTCTCTCGTAAAACGCACGAGCGTGCAGTGGTATCGATAGGTCACATAAAATCCCATTCGAAGTAATAATTTTATTTCGATATCATTAATATTTTATCACATCAAAAAAATTTATAATTACGTTTACAATCTATCAAATTAAAGAATTACATTATTGTACAAAATCCTCATTATCTTAAAATTCGTTTATCACCCGGAGTAATTACGTTTCAATTTCAAAGTTAAATTAAGATTTTTATAAAAAGCACATATCGAATATTTTCTCGATAATAAAATATCGTAACGCATGAAAATTCTCTACATTTCCCAACGCATCAAAATCATATTTCCTTCGCGAGTTATGTTCGAATAAATAGCGTGTTGCATGATTCTTACACATCGATATATGCGCTCGATCTCATCGCGGTTACTTTAGACAGCCAAGAACAACTGTCGGCGGAAGGCAAACGACAGAAAATGGAAGACATTTTAAGGCTTTTTGCGAAAAACACGGGCGCGTGTTACTCCAGAATTCCTGACTAATGCAAGTCCCTCGTTACCGAACCGCGTATACCACCATTCGCTTCGCTCCTGTTATGGTCGATATGAATTTGCCACTGCGTGAAACTCTCGCTCCTGGTCCTCTCTTTCCGCGCCTCTCCCGGTCTCGTCACTTCTCTTTCTCTCCGTCTTTTTTTGTCCCTCTTTCTCTCGCGGTCGTACTCTGCGCGTGTCTCTTCAAAGTTCCTTTCTGTTCATCTCTCTGTGCGCCCTCCCCCTGCCACCCTCATTTCCACTCCGCAAATTTGCGATGCTCCACGAGAGAAGAGCAAAAGTCCATTAGCCGTGGCGAGAACTGGGTTACAGAACGAGCTTGGTGCGATAAAAAAGATGCTGGATGATCCGCGTATGGGTCTTCATGTACAACGTTTCATAAAACACCTGGCAACCGATTAATGTATGTCCGATATCTTAAATATTACACACAAAGTTTTATTTAATTCTCGTAAAAGTATA
This sequence comes from Formica exsecta, assembly GCF_003651465.1. Lineage (NCBI taxonomy): Eukaryota > Metazoa > Arthropoda > Insecta > Hymenoptera > Formicidae > Formica > Formica exsecta. The sequence continues at coordinate 798,281 of NW_021851238.1, forward strand.
TTTTGTCGATAATATCGTATTTTACTGTTAATATTTAAAGTTACAATTGAGAAAAGAAAAAAAGAGAGAAAGAGATACAGTTATATTTCGGGATTGTCGACAGGCAAGAATAAAAGTTCACCGTCTTTGAAAATCTCATCGCGATGCTATCGAATGACATACTCTGCGAGGACAAATACCTATCGTCCTAGAGAGTCGTGTCTCTTACCAGCCTGACTGAAAGTCCCACCCTACAAGGGGCACCATATCCTGGTATCCCCTTGCTCCATTGGCGTAGGTGCGGTGGTTCTCAACCATATTTTGTCGTTAGATCAGCGAAACTTCATAATATAATACGTTTTGTAGCGTTTCATTCTTTGGTATTCAATATCGATTTTCACAATACTAATTACATTTACCGATCAACTGAACTAATGCTAATTATACGGTTATCTAAGATGGTTTAACAATTTTTCTGTTTTTATTTTTATTCTATAATGAATCTATAAAGCAAATTTTTATACGGTTGCACACAAAAAGAACGTAAAGAATTTTCAATATTAATTGTTATCAAAATTTTATTAATATGCAATTATTAATAACAAATTGGATAGTAATATTTTTTAGAATAATTAATTAATCAATATTTGGTTACGTGATATAAAAATCGTAATAAATTTTTTCTTTGTTTATTTTTTTTCTGTTTCTTTTATACGTACATTGACACTTACCACATGTAAATTATTCACTCGAGTGACGACAAGAATTAGTAGGAGATGGTGTGCGATGCCACCTGTAAAGCACGTGCAATCCAAAGAACGAATCTGGCCGAGCCCGCGTGTGTGGGCACGCACGCACGCACGCATGTAAGAGCGAGGCGCGTATGCACCGGGTGGGTTTTCGGCGACGCACGGCACCGACCTGCACCACGTTCAAAATAGACATCTGGCCAGATTTCGTTAGGTCTGGCCCACATGTAGGGGCCGCGTAGTACGCATCGTACGTGCACGTACGTACTACGCGCCGTGTATACCGCCACGCGTGTATATGCGTCCACGGGACCGGGGTTCGAACAACAAATGTGCACTCGGGGCTCTGCTGGCGGCGCCGGCTTCGAAAAAGGGGCTCCGATTTTTTGGCAGGTGCCACTGTCCTCGAGCGCGCGACGTCACCTTCTGACGTTCAATGGCCCGCACCAAGTCCGGAGGAATGTCGTTTCTAATTAGGTAAACGATCATGGGATTTTGTTGAGAGACACGCGCGGTCGGACGCGACGAAATGTATCGCGGTTAACTTTTCTACTATCAAAATTAATTTTTATTCTAATTTATCTCGATTCTTTTATAAATGCGTGCATATCTTATTCAGAGAACCTTGGAGAATCTAGGAAAACTTTGGGAAAAATAAATCAAAATTTAATTTAAACCAATATCACACACTATAAATAACATATATAGTGATATTTCTCTATATACATATATTTAATCGAACTCTGGCAACTCCTCCGGTAGAGAGGTTCGCGTCTTTTTCTCAATTAGTTCGAGCTTTATCACGGTCGCGTGAATTGCGGAAGTAAAAATGGCGTTGAAAGTGCCGCGAGATCACCTGTTGAATGTATATCCCGGAGGGCAACCATCACAAGATTCGCTCTCCTTGTACCTTCATCCTCGTTCTCGTTGTCCTGCCGTCGTTGTCGTCATCGTTCGTAGAGCCGCGTGAATGAACACGCGTGTCACGAGCGTCGCATAGAGGCGTCGCCAGTGAGTGCGAGCGAGAGCAAGAGAAACCGGAACACGTGTGTGCCACGTGCCGCGACGACGGCACGCGCGCGCACGCACTCTGGCCACTTCGGATTCTCTCTCTCTCTCTCTTTTTCTCTCTCCTGTTCTTCTTATTTATTTTTTTTTTTTTTTATACACACGTTTCCCCCCTGTTTTCATCGATCGACGGAATCGACAACGGGCATACTTTTACTCGCCGCGAATCGCCACGAGCGATCGATCCGATCTCTTCTCGTTTTCGGTCCAGTATTATGCGACGATCGAGAATGTTAAGGAGCGTTCCTCGAGTACGTGGTAAACGTCGCCACGTGCAACGTTTACCAACGAGCATGATGCAACTCGCGTTTAACCCACATTCTCGAATACTTGAATTAAATTCAACTGTTCGATGTAGAACTGGATCGCGCTGACGTCGTAATTACGTCTATATCAGAATTTGTTGTTTTCAGAATATTACATGTTGATATATTTTGGAATTTATAATGGTCTTTATTTCTGAAATTTATCTCTAAAATTAGCACGAAGAAACAATATTAAATATATATGATACACAAAAGAATAATTAAATATTTACTCCTTTCTTTTATGTCTACATAAAAAGTCTTTTAACTGATCAATTATTGTCTTACTAATCGTAAGATAAATTGAGATTGTTTTTCTAATAAATCAACGATTTTTCTGGATTTCAAAGATTAAATCGTGTGAAGTTCCGAAAATGTAGGCAGCATCAACGTTGTCCTGTGATTTTACCAGCGAGACAGGTTGAGATACACTGGGGCCCCCGTAGTCTGCGCCAATGTCCTCCAGTGGGCCCCTTCTAGGGTAACACGAAGGGGGGCACTGACAGCGACAGCTGCTGCTGCTGCTGCTGCTGCTGCATTTCCCCCTTCGCCTCGCTACCTTCCTCCTCCTTCTGTCTCCCCACATACACACGCCCGCCCTCTCGACGGCCCACGGTCGTCTTGGTCCCGCGGGCCCCTTGGCACGCCGACATCCCCACTATGGGGCCCCATGGTCGCGTGGCAGGCAGCCTTCTCCTCCACAAAATACACCTTCGCTGTTCCGTTTACTCCTGAACAGCGCAACGGACGATTCTTCCTCTTACTCCCTATCTTTCGTTTGCGCTCTTTCTTTCTCCCACTGCTGCACGCCGACTTTGTCACGCTAACAATTTCTTTCTGCTCTTTCGTTTGCTTGCTTGTGACCGTAACGCTCATACGAGTATCAATATTCAGTATTCAATGTATCGAAGTTTTTGGAGGTTTCACTTTTTTCCACGATTTTGATATATCGTTAATCTTATGATTTTTTAATCTTTATTTATAATTTATTATTTTATACATTTCTATTTGATATATACAACCATGAGAAAGAATTATTAAAAAAAAAAAACATATTGTTTAGCATTATATTATATGTCTTGAATAAAATTATTAAATTATTTGCTGAAAGAACTTAAAATATTAGTATCAGATATTTTTTTTAAAGTGTGCGCATGTGCATGTGTGTTAAACAATTTTTTAAATTAATTATTAAATATTAAATAAAATCGTGCAAAGAGAAAAATCGTAAAATAGTTAGTAATCTTGTTAATTTATGTATATATATTTTTTAAATACAAAGGTATCTTCTCTCCTCAAATAGTAAAAGCTCAGCGATAATTTCGCGAGGCGAAATTCTCCGGTTCTTTTTCTTCGGGCCAGTTGTCGTGCCGCTTTTGTATTCCCGCGGGCTTCCGTCGGCACACGCGACGTTTCTTTCGATTTTCGCTGGAGGGGGAAATTGGAGCGTGACCAGAAGTTTGTCTTCACAAAAATTTTTGCCTCCTGGAGAGAGAAACGCCGTTTCCTCTTGCTTCCGCGCTAAGCCCCGTGAGACCCGGGTCGCGCTCTGCGGTTTTCGGGACTTACGAAGATCACTAGCGTAGATACAGGACCAGAGAATATAATGTCTGAAAGTGAAGGGCGTATTTGTATGTGCGTGTGTGTGCGCGCGCACGCACACGTCCTTTTCGAATCTCGATTATCCTCGCTTCGACGATCTCACTGTGCACCCGCGATTTGATTCTTTCGGGTCCTAGGACTACCATTTAAGAGGCATTGCACTTCCTGTACAGTCATAAAAATAATATCACATTTTTTAAATTTTAGAGAAATATTCTTCATATTTTATTTTATTATTTTTCCTATATATATATACAATAAAACTCTGTGTGTGTGTGTGTTACGATGAATTAATTATTCTCAAGATATTATTACAAGAATATCAGGTACAAATATATTCGTGCAACCCTCTAGGTTGTTATTGTATCTTTTATTTATAGCTTTTTGGGGGATTCTCTTTGCAAAGAGAGTCTCAAAAAAGGCTATAAATTAATTTCTTTTTGTAATAATTCGTGAATAATTGACTCGCAAAACTTTATTGGAATAATCGAGATAATAGGAATGGTGCAAGCCCGGTTGAGCACCAATGGCTACCTGAGCCCTTTTCTACGTTTTTTCCATCTTTCTCGTCTGATTCTATTCTTTACTCCCTCGGTAGAACCCTATAGGTATCCCACCTCTTTTCGGGGTCGTAGGCCCCGAGGGTGGCGGGTCCCCCGCTACTGCTGTTTCTGTATACCTCAATGATCGTGGCTCCTTTTTTCGCCGCCCTTCTTCTCGTTTTTACCTGCAGAAACGTCGAACACCCTTTCGGGTCGCGTGGCACTACGCGATACACACGCGAATTCGACCGTGGGGACGATCCAGCGACGGAATTAACGAATACAGAGGCCAAAAAGCAAAAGATTGATAATTCAAAATAATTTAAATAACTTTAAATTAAATAACTTTAATTTAAATAACTTTAAATTTGTATCATTATATGAAAAAAACGCATTTAAACGATTATTATAACATGAATATTCAATACGCTTATAGAAAATAAATAATACTTGTGACATAATTATAAATATTAAAACAGGAAAATAATTTTATAAAAATAATGGTTTCCTCAAATTTTTCCTTTTCTAAATATTCTAAATCGAGTCATTTTCTTTTCTTCAAAATAAAAAAGAAGTTTAATTTAAAGCGCACATTTCAGATCGTTTTCTCGACATTTTCAGAAACCGTTATTGATACAAACAAGTCGTTAAACTGCTTGCGAGTCCATCTTTCAGCTTTCCAGTCATCAATAAAAAGTTCCGTTATTCTATATCTCTTAGTCGCGTTATATTGCAGAATTAAAATACTTAATGGCAGTTTTATCTCTCAAAAAATACTCGTGCGTACGCAAAGTTGTCGGAGCCGGTCGTCGCGCATCCAGATTTACGCGGCAGGCCCTTATGTAAAGCCGTTTGTAAAATTTACATCGGACGCACAAAGAAAGTGTCGGGCATTTGTCGGGCGAGCTAATTGAATTAAGCCCGCCACGGCGCGCAGGTGTTCAATTATTTCCTTTACCGCTTTACGAGCTTCTCCGCCTTTGTCGTGATACGTCCCGCGAGATTTTTCTTGGCGCTAGAATGACGCCAACGTGTGTAACCTGCGTGCGTGCGGGCACGCACGCTCGGCAGGTGATCCGCGAGAAACGATAGAAGGACGATACGATCGACGCGCGAGATAACCGTCTGAATTATCTTTCGGCGAAACGTGAAAACCGGCTGCTGCGATTCACCTGTACGCCGTTCGTCTTACATGAGGTGCTCTCCTTGAATCTCGTTACGCGCGTCCACAACGTCCCTGAACTTCTCTTTCTCTTATCTACTTATTATTAGCACTCGTTATCTTTTCACAGTCTGCAAATCTATAACGTGTATACAGGATATATTGCTACAATATTTATTATTATTTATTATTTTATTATAATGTTGTTATAATATAAATATTAAAATGTGTTTTGGCCGGTCTTTCTAAGACACTTGGGATATATTTAGTATCGATGAATTTGAGAGTTTACTTAAATGCATCATAAAATTAGGAAATTCCTTTGAAGCGATCCCTTCGAAAGAGTACCAGCTGGACGAATGGACGGCGGATTATTTTTCAGTGGAAAAAAGCTTCCCAGCAAAGTGAAGAGTTAAAGACCAGACGGTCATCTCATCCGGGATCGTGTTGAACATACTCGATCGAGCGTTCTTAATACGATCTCGGTCGTAGGTATCCTTTCGTGCGTGCTTTCCATTGTCCCTGAACTTTCGCAAATTCGCAGACGACTCAGCTTTCTTTCCGCGACTGCTTGTTGCCGCGTAAACGATGTTTCTCCCGCAATTAATCGTTAATCTCAACCGTATAGTAAAACCTCAATGGCAAACCGTTGAAATCCTTCTCGACCCCTTCTCGGCCTATTGCGCCCCGACATTAAATCGCGAAATCTCTAGCCGCGAGCTATATTTTTGCGACCGCGAAATGCAGATATTTATCCCCGAGTACTTCGATGTCGCAGCCGCGTGCGTTCACGCTCGCGCTTGTCTATTTGTCGCTCTCGGGTTCTCCGCTTTTTTATGCTCGCACTTTTGTTCCGGGACGTCGCGCACTCCACACGAGCGAATGCCTCTTTTTTACGAGATCGTCAACGTTGAAAGTGTCCGACAGTTTTGGCCTCGGCGCGCATATACGCGTCGCAATACTTCACTTTTCATGTTCCAGTTTTTATTCGATTGCGGCTTCCGGCGATGCTCGGTCGTTAAAAGCTGGCTAAAATCTCGGTGATTTTATTTAATTTATAATTAAGGCATTAAATGTGAGAGAAAGAGAGAGACAATTTATTAAAATTAATTAATTTATTAAAACTAATTAATTTTGAGAGACAATTTATTAAAACTAATTATTTATCGAGTCTCAATTTTGCTAATGTATCTTTTTTGTTATTATAGCTTGTAAGAACTTAATTATTTTATTAGATGTCTTAAAAACCGCAAAGGATGTAAAAAAAAAATAATGCAAGGATATCTGAGTGAATCGTCAATCCTGCCAACCTTGAGCCACAATCGCGATGCAACTTAATGCACAATTGTGAATTATAATAATTACGGTAACCAACTTCCGCCGTCATATGTCTTTTATTATGCGATTGGTACTTTGCGGATTTTCGGCGGAACGAAACACGACCAACACATTGTGGTCGCGTGTCGCCCGTCGAGAATCATCTGCTGTATAGCGGTTTTCGAGGTCGTGTCGCGCGAATTGTGAGGTGTAACATCGTATTAATGTAGCCCCGAAGACCATACATATATTATCGCATCGAAATTTACCGGTGCGTATCGTGTAACAAACTCCGTGTCGATTGGGACGCGCCATCGTTCGTCCAATATTTTATCCCTTATATCAGGCTACTTTTTTCCTTTGTTCGCGTACAAGTATCGCATTAATCTACCGCTTCTGGTTATTCATTTGTTCGGACGTGTACGGAAAATCGAGCGCGAGAAAAGATAAAAGAGATTTTTTCTTGGTAAAGATTCAATAAAGAAACTTCTTTCTATAAAAAAACGTACTCTACATATTTGATTTTTTAAATATATATTATATATATAATTTTATTAAATACTATTTAT
>NW_021851238.1:805964-807614 GCF_003651465.1 Formica exsecta
TAATTTTATTAAATACTATTTATTATTGCGTAAAATTTATTACACACTGCGGAATATCCTTTAAAAGAAAATTTCTCGTGATTTCGACATCAATGATAGTCTGTATGTAAATCGCGATCGTTCTCCACGAGACACCCGTGCGCGATCCGTACCGGGGCGACACTCGCAACCAGCTAATTCCCGGCTAATTCTTCATCGAACAATTACCGAACGGATGACGGCGGCAGAGGCAACGCGGAGAAGACGAACTAGTCGTGACATGGAGGCCCGGCGCTCAGCACTACGTCATAACGGTCGAGCGGGCTTGCGCCGGCTCTGAGGATGACACGATGGACCATGGTTTAGCTTGTCCTTTGATGCATGATATTGCGGAGTCGGTGCCGCACGCTTCGGCAAACATGTCACGAGCAAGCCGAAACTGTTAGGATTCATAGTTATCTCGGACGATCGTGTGCCGTCCGAGGACACTCGCCCTATCGTCCACGCGCGACTATACTCTCTATAATTGTAATATGTATGCTCGCGAGATGCGTATGCGCTCATATACGTATGTATGTCCTGTGTATATGTGAGAACCCCGCGGCATCGCTCCACCCTTCCGAATTTCAGACTGTAATGTCGTTTCGTTATCTTCTAGGACCTAGGACATCGAATTCTGACCGTTGAAGGTTTTAAGGGATATGATTGTTAATTTATAATATATTTCCTATTAATTTTAATCGTAATATAATATAAATTTTCTTTATATATCGAGATATATTGACGATATTAGAGATATACGAGAAACGCTAACTTTATCGAGATGAAAGATGCGACCTCTCATTTTGGCATAATTTTAATGCGGAGGATAAATAGAGTTGCTCTATTTATGGATAATACGAAAGGGTACTTGCCGCTGCGTATCTCGTCGAATAAAAATTAATCTCGATGCGGCAATACGTCGCCCTACAATTCTTTCCGGGCGGTTTTCGAAACGTAAATCCAACTGATCCTCATAAATTCTCCGCAAGACACGGCGCGCCTCGCGCATAGATTCGCGCTCCTACGTTATACCTGCTGCACGGGGTGGGGCATTAATAACGGATGAAGCCCCGGACTGCGGCAACATCGTAATGTTTATCTCGTTGTTTATTCCGCGTGCGTACCACGGCCGCAACGTGGAAAACGCGGCATGTATATATCCCCGCGTACGGATTCTTAACGCGATCGCGGTTTTGATTTATAAAGACGCATCGCGAATTTATGCCCGACATTAATTTTGCATCGACTCCTCTCGAGAGGGGAACTTTCTTTTCGCTCCCCTTTTCGCTCGGCGACTCACGCGCCAAGAATATTGCGGACTGTAAGATGCGGAATATTCTCTCTTTTTTTTTTCTCATCCCATCCTCCCGATACTGCGGATATTTTTCAAATATCCTCGTCCTTTGTTTTCCTTTTAGTATCGTGCGGGACGTCTGTGCTTTTATTGGTCGAAGGATTACGCGCGAGCGCGATGATAAATTTATGTAGCAGCTTCGTACGCGTGTTGTTATGATCCGCACGTTTAATATAACATTCAACATAATTTACACTATGAAGAAGAAATTTATATTTAGTAATAAATATACTGGTAACATTTTGCGATTTTTTTTTTTTTTTTTTTTTTTTTTA
>NW_021851238.1:807970-819696 GCF_003651465.1 Formica exsecta
TTTTATGTAGACACTACGCAAGATGTGAATTGCGCGAGGCTTAAAAATTCTCTTTATAAATTAATTTAATCTCTTAAATGAAAAGGAACGATATTGCTTCCCTAAAATTGATCTTTGCGGTTTGTTTTATCTGTTTCAGAAAAGCCAGGATTTCAAACGCCGTATGGTTCCACGATAGACAATGGAATGGTGAGTGATCTTTTGATACTGACCTCCACACAACAATGCGATTCGCAACGATTTTTCTGCCATCGCGCTTTGTTTCTTCCCCGTTCGAGTCGGGCGAAGCGCGAGAGAAAAGTTGGAATATTCAAGATCTCTTTCTTTGTTGCGCGAGCGACTTGAATCTCCAAACGAAGCGGGATTATATAAGAAATAGGAGTGTAATAATTATTGCAGTCGTAGGAGCGAATTTATCTGAGAAAAAGTTACTCGCTTCGCGTCGCCCGACTCCACTCTCTTTCTCCGGCAACCCCGACATAATCCCAAAACTTTATCTCGAGTGATATTTTCGGGAAGCGGTTCTCATTCCTTCTCTCTCTTTCTTACGTTTGGGGAGGATATATCTTTTCTAGAAAATTTATTATTAATCGATATAAATATAATATACATAATATCCGAGAAGCAACATGTGCATTTGACTCTAGTTTATTTATCTTAAGGATAATAATTTATCTTTGCTAGTCATGAATTAACTCTTATTTACTTATCACGTTAATATTACCTATCTTTATTAATTTATCAACAATTAATATCTAGCATATTATATACACAATATATAATAATATATAATAATATATATAATAAATGAGAATGAAATGAGACAAATATATTTCTATGCAGTTGAGCGCCGTCAACTTCCGACTTTAATATCACTTACGCTCTCTTTCTCTCATCCGTGACATTGTATCTATATGACGGCATATCAAGAGACGCGCATGTATTCTAGAAAAAAACTGCTTTAAAACAAGTTTGTCTTGTTTTTTCGTTGAAATTATCAAAAAAACACGCTAATTATTTCTGAACACTGCGCTACTTTCCGAAATTTTCGTCGCACGAGACAAAGATCATCACCTATCGATTATTCTTGGTAAGCAAATTAACGCGGAACATGTTCCGTTTTTTATGTTTCTTACGCGGAAGGTCATCGTGTACACGTGGAACGTGAGAAACCTTGGACCCACATCTATTTAACTAACTTTAATTTTGCACACTCTTCCTGCATAATTCGCAGAGAGAGAGAGAGAGAGAGAGAGAGGTATAATTTAACTATTAATTTTATAAACGTTTTATATGTATAAGCCACGGAAACAAAATGAATGTGGTATACTTAAATTTTTCAAAAGCGCTGGAGAGAGAGCAATATCTAATCGACAGTCGTTAAACCATAGCTGATAAGGAATATTGATTTCGATGCATGATTTATTGAAGCCGCCTCCGAGTTATCGTTGTCGCATTTCCTCGATTTCGCATATCTTTCCCGCATCATCTTTTCTCTCTTTCTCTTCCATTGCAATTTGCGACAGTTATTTGCAACAGATGCACTATTTCTTGAGATTAATTTAAGAAGCTTTTAATATTTTGAAAACGTACAATTTTGTAACATTTTTATCGAAATGATTACTATTTTTCGTATTTTGGACATTTCGATATATAAACGATACGCTCTATATTATCATTATTGTATCGATAATCCCCCCGTTGTCACAATATTGCGATTACGGCTGTCGCGCCCAGAGATGTGAATAAAAAATCGAGAAAAAAAAAGAACATATTTCGATTTCTGTTTCAGGCGTATGGCGGTGGTGCATTCGGCCCTACAGCGGGTGGACCAGGCGGGGGGCCGGGTGGAGGCGGCGGGGGCGGCGGAGGTGGCAGCGGGGGTGGCGTTGAGGGCGCCACCTATCCCCCGGATTCACCGTATTTTCCGTTCGGGACCCGGGGTGTACCGGTTACCGTAGGTACCGTGAGTACCCCCACCCCCGTCGTCAATCCAGCGACCCCCACTGGTACCAACGGCGCACGGTTACCTAATCCCGCTGGCGGTGAGTCCTTTGTTATCGCGTTATATTTATCGAGATAAAGAAAAAAGAGAGACGCAGAAATGAAGAGAGAAATGCGTGTGTATTTAAAAGAAAAAAAGAAATATTTTTAATTTTTGCAAATATGTTTATATATATATATATGTACTTTATATGCTTTATCATAAAAAAACAGTTCCTGAAAAAAAATTTGTTTTAAACATAATTTTTGTTATGATTTCAGGTGCTGCGACTGTAAAGAGAAAGAAGGACGTAAGTACTCTTTATATTATATTCATTTAACGTAATTATTGTAAATTACTATCAAAAGTATTGAACACGCAATATAATTTCATTATTTATTATGCAAAATTAAACATGTCTCGATAAGTTTTGCTCTTTTTCGCGGCACCGTATATATGGGAGCTTCCGACGAGGCGTCGAAAACAAGCGTGACTCACTCGATCAATGATTAGGCAGCTCTTGAATCTCACAATCGATAGCAGCCGCGTTTAGATATTGCATTCGAATATCGGCGTGTCATACAACGATCACGTGAACGTATTTTTCGTCTATTTAATCTGCTATCTTTCTAATAATATTTTCAATTTTTTTTGCTCACAGAACCTCGACGGACCGGAAGGAGAGGTAGTAGCAACGCAGCATTGGGTGAGTTTTAAAAAAACGATATAGTATATCATAATTTTATATATGTAATTAGGTTAACTCGTAAATTAAGTTTTTGCTCGCATCTCTTCGACGTCTAACGCGAGAGTGAGAGACGCTTGGATGAACTCAGGCGATGCTCACGATCGTAATCTTTACGAGCAACGTTATTGAGGATGATGATTTTACCATCCCACAGCGACCGATACGAAACGCCAACGTTTCGTGATATTTTCCCCAAGAGCTTTGAGTCGGTCGGCTTAAAATTTTTTATTCTTACGTGGAGCTGACAAATGTAGTAAAAGTTAAAATTATTCGCCGTTCAATATAACATTTTCTAATTGATTACATGACAATAAAAATTAATAATATTAAGCATATATAATTAAAAATTTATACATTATATATTATGATCATAAATATATCTCTCTCTTTTCATACACTTATCTCTTTTTATGTGTCTGAAAGAATGAATAACAGACGGTGTCTGCGGATAGATACGCATACGCGTAGAAAATTTGACACCCGTTACCGACTCGCGGATTACTATTACAGGTGACAGTTTGCAATTCAATGTCTCATGTCGCGTAAACAAGAATCCGAGAAAATTAAACAACAATCGAGCCGAGGCGGCGCGTCAAATTTGTTGTTTAGAATATCGTGTTAACTAGCACGGGGAACAAGTGAGCCGTCGCGTCTCGCAAACGATGCGCGTGCACGCGCGCGCGTTAGAAAGAGAGAGAGAGATAGCTCCCAGGTCTTTTGCAAACAGATAAAATATCGCGATCGATCGTAAGAAATTCAATATTTATCGTTCATTTTGCTTGACTTTCGCTTAAAAAGAAGCAAATTGTCTTCCGACGCAATGAAACACGTCAGCAGCTGTATAAATCCTTTTGATGCATCCATTTTAACTGATTTATTAACAGATAAAAATCGCAGAGCTGTCAAGGTTCTCTCCTTTCTTGTTGTATCGTGGCAAATTTGAAAGTGTCGTAATCGCAAGGAAAAGATAAAGTTTCCTGTAATTAAAACAAAAGATTTGTATTATATCAATTGCCATAATTAATCACTTTTAACTTACTTTTACCTATCTCCAAGAATATGCATATCAGAGTGTCTAAGAATTACTGATCTACCCGAGTAGAAAAGTTTCTGGGAAAAACTGGCCAGTGCCTAAAAACCATCCAGTTTTTCTAATCAAAATTTTTCTGCCATTTATTTGCCAATAATTAAGTAATAATATTTTTTTCGAAATTTCATGGCCAGATATTAGCTATAATATGATTTTTTTTTTCGACACAGATGGCGCTTCAAAAATATAATATTTGTATAAAAAATAGGCAAATTTTAGAATATAATAATTGATTGGCCAGAATTGTTTTGAACTTGATTTAAATAAAGTCATGCCATCTACGTTAAACTGCAGCCATATAAGCTAAAATTATTATCCAGTAACTCTAGAAACAAGCGTCGACCAAACTGATGAGAATTTGGTTAAATTTACTGGCTAAACACTGGTTAGAAACTAGAATTTATAATCATTAATTGGCCAAACTTTGGAATTTTTTCTACTCGGGATATTAGAAAAAGATACAATTCGTAAAATATTAATTGCGCAATTTCAATTATAGATATGATTATGTAATAAAAACAAAATTACTTCATGCGTTGCCGCATTATAATGCACTAACGTAAATGGAAACAATAATAAATAAGCGGAGGATCGTGTACGGAAGAGAATAGGATAAATCCACGAGTGCCCCAACGGCGAAGATCGCCGCTAATCCACGACGTTCCCTCGTTCATATAAGCCCCCGCGATGATTTATTCAGCGGGCAAAACTACGCGATTACGTTTCTATTAGGATATAGGCACTGACGGCATCCTCGAGGGTGCTGTAACCGCCGTCCCGAGTGACTCCTACGGGAGTTTCACTTATCGTTAGCACCGTCCGCTGTCCCTGCGCCTCCTCTCTATCTCCCTTTCCGCCTGCCCCCCTTTTCGAGCTCTCTCGAACATGCCCGTCGCCACCGTCGCCGGTGGCGGTGTTAAAAAAAAACATTTCACGTCGTTTCCGAAGGGAATAAATAACCCTCCGCGTAGCGTCGAAAGGCCGTCCCGCAGTTCGCCTCGTAATTTTCGCCCCGACAACGGGTCACTGACTCGCATAATCAACGCGTCCACTGCGTTTGATCGTATGTATCCTAGCTATCGCAGTAAATCTATACAGCGCTTGTTCCGGAATCGCTCGGACGACCTCTCAGCTCATAAATCCTGCGATGAGTTCGCGGTCGATTTTTCTATATACATAGCGAAGAATTATTAATTTTAAATACTATATCTTTCATAAGAATAAGAACGTAAATCTTTAATCTTTAATTAACTCCTAAGTTACAAGGAAAATTTTAAAGTTGATCCTTACATCACATATACATGGCCTTTCATTTTTATTAATCATGTAAAGCTTCGCTTTTGATAACTACGTCTTCTCAAGATCGCAATATTTCTTTTTAAACCGACTTTCAATATCTCTGGTTGAAAGGACATCCGGTGGTTCCAGGACACGCTGCGCGTCCGCGCACATACATTGTTCTTAATTCCTCGGCAAGAGTTTCGGGGACCGCTTTACGAATTTCCGTCGCGCTTCCACCGGAGGGGCAACTTCGGGGCGTGCGCTCGGGTTCGATGGTGCATCGGTCGATTCGGTTAGGATCCCTCAATTCCGCGAGTCTTTTTTCAGGGGGCTCCGTGTGTATTTGTGTGCACGGAGGTCACGGCAGACCATATGGTGTCGCGTGCTGCGGTCGCCAGACCGTGCAGCAGCAGCGGCGGCGGCGACGCACACATACACACAGATCCCCCCCTCTCTCCCCCACGCTACCAAAATGTCTTCCGTACCCCGCCGTGTATAGACGCACCCCGGCCCCCCGGATGGGTTTCACGCTAATTCGTGGCTTCGTGGAATTTCCTGGGAGCCTCTGGAAGGCCTCCGATCCGATCCGATAGCGAGGCTGCCGTATAAGTGGCACGAATTTACACGCGCCATCGAACGAACGCTGCCTGTTTCTCTCGCGATGGACCGTTTCTTTTTAATACGTGGTATTAACACACTCAGGCGCATATATTCAATACGGTGGTATCGTATTGCTCGGGTATATTTTGCGTCATTTGTGCCGTTGTCCTTATGGTCCTGCGACCGAGCTAATTTCTGCGGGATTCGTGTCTCCTTTTATTTCGCTCGCGAAAGAACTTGGAGACGAACTCGATGGCAACGTAGTGTATCTTTTGACGTGCACGGTACACGCGTACGCTCGTCGCGACGTTCGAGTTGTAGCACAACGAGCAATACTGGTTTTACCGGAGAAGGCAGGTGTTTGTTTCGGATAGCCCTAATTAGAGTGGTATTTTTAAATTCTTACGCGTCACTCGCATGTTTTATTAAAGCGGAGATTATTTATTTATGCAGTACGCTCAATACACTGGCTTTGCACCAGGTGAGGTTGATTAACTTCGCGTTTAATTTCTTAATCATAGCAGTCGCTCGCGATTTTAATTCGGTTTTTGCTATTCTCTCTGTCGCGTTATCCGTACCTGTCATTAGAGTTTGTCGCTTCGCAGCGGCAATTTCGGATTCAATATACCGCTCAGTGTCCGATTAATTGCGTGCCTTCTGCGAATGTACCAAGGCTAATGGAGTAATCAGAGACTTTCGAGATGTTCTTTCAAAGTCAAATTGAAGGTTTTACATTTAATTGCCTCGTAAAATCCGCAGTCACCGGACATTTATTGTCGTTCTCTCGCTCGGCGTACGAAACGAAAATATCTTCGATGAAAACCCCGGGGAGGAAACGCCCGGTTTACTTATTAATTAATGAATAAGTCACTTAACGGTTTCTCTCCCTCTACTCGCGCGCGCACTGACAGAGCGTTCCGTGCGTATTTAATTACGCGGCAAAGTTCGATCGCATTTTATTACAAGCGCATTTCATGAAATTCTCGACGAGATATACGCTTTGCGTCGACTTCTTCTCCGCCTCTCACTTGGTAAAAATCGATAATTCAGCGAGATGATTGTGCGAAAACTGCTCACGAATGAAGCAAAGATTCTCCAATCTCAGTGCAAAACATTTGCAACAATTTTCGAAATCAAGTAAAAGTAATATAAAAAAAAAACAATAGCGATATAACTATAGTAAATAACTGTTATGAGTACATAATACAAATTTTAAAAAATTGTAAAATTTTATAATAAATCTATGGAATAAAATGACCAATCATATAATGACGAAAGCAATTATTTTGAATGGAATCTATCGATAGCTTTTTTTTTAGAAATAGCGCTGAAGATTTTTTTTTCCAATGAAATAGGCAGGTTTTAGTTGGCGGTTTTAGTTGCGAGAGATGCGGTCACCAAATTTTTCGGTTTTCGGCGAATGTTCGTTGGTACTGACATTTTCATCGTTAAAGTTGCGAGAAATGCCATGGCATTTATTTATAATCGCGCATCTCGTATTTTATAATGATCACGTCATGGAGGAAACATTTCGAAAGCCAAGTTTAGTCTCCTTTAAGAGGCGCCGTGAAATCCGCCGTTTTTTTCTTTGACGTTCCCGCCCTTTGTGAGATTACGTGACTGATTCTTTTGCCGTTATATGCATTTTGAAGAGGATCTTAAATTGTAGGTTCTAGTTATTGCTATTCTTTCGAATGTTACTTAATACCTATATGAAAAACGGAAAAATGGTTCCTCATTCTATCTTTGATCTTTGACGATCAGAAAGAGGAAGAGAGAAAGATATTTATTAAAGTTTTAGGATAACGCTCTAATTGTAAGACATCTTTTTAAAGACGTTGAGATAGAGTATATCCATGCTCCTAATTAGTTTGAGGACTTTCTAATTCTGTAATTAGAGTCTGAGGGAAAAAAAGAAAAAAAATTATTTCCTCTAAATTGATCAAGGAATCTAATAAAGAAACACGGCACGCGATAGGTTTAGAAATTATGTATAACGGATTATACGTGTTTATGACATTTTAAAGTAAAAAGAAGCCGATTTTATTCCCCGACTTTGTAATTCGCACAGCGGGCGGAGATAATCTCGATGATGGCGTAATATGAAGCCGCGCGTGATGCGCAGGGGAATTATTTATCGGTGGCCGAGAGCGAGATTTATCGAGCGTGAAACGACGTCGACGAAATAGCACATCCTGGAATCTCTCTCTCTCTCTCTCTCTCTCTTTCTATCTACGGCTTGTATCGCGCGCGCGGATCCGACAGGAGTATGTCCTGCTGTCTCGTCAGCGAATCAATTATCGAGAATCGCGTGCGAAGCGAGCTCGGCGGAAGAAGGAGAAAGAAGAGGAAGAGTGTGCGGGGCGGAAAGAGAAGCGGCTTCGCGCTGCTAGAGACGTTCGTTGAACGTTGTTTGACGGGCACCTGTTGCTGGTGTAGCACACCAACTACCTCTCTCCTCGCGGTGTACACTCTCGCCCGACTAACGTATATAGTTCCTCTCACAACCCTCTTTCTCCTTCTCTTGCCTTTCTCCGGTCCTTTCATGGCACACGCTACTTCGTCGTCCCCCTTTGCACGCCTTTGCATTTGTTTACTCGATCATTTTGTGCTTCTTTCGAAAACGAGGAAGTGAGAAGCGCGCTTTGTGATGAAGATTGTCGGAGGAAGTAATAAATTAATGAAGAGTTCGATGCAAGAATCATAGATTCATAATTCTTACGAAATCTACAGTGGATCTTGGATAAGATAAATCATGGGTTTATTTTATTCTTGCGTTTCTATAGAGTCATGTTTTTAAAAAATAAATGACCAGCACGGTTCCACTGATAGAAATGTCTACGGAGATTTAGTATGCTTTTTCACCGCGCGTCGTCGTCTTTATACGCTATTATTGGAAATAGCGGTGACGTAAGGCGGGTAACACGCGGGCGCGCGCTGGGAGAGAAATCTGACCTTTTTTTTTTTTTTTTTTTTTTTTTTTTTTTATTTCTGTAGAGCGCGAGTTTCGTCATGGTAATAGTCATGCAGAGGTCGTAATTTCGCGTGTTGAAATCGTGCGAGATGCATACGAGCGCGTTTCGCGGCGATTAATCGGCCTTCCCTTATCGGATTCGGTAAGTGGTTTTCGTATCGTTCGGTATTGTCTGAATCCTTTTATGCTCCAATCTCATCCTTCTTCCCATTTTTTCCTTCATCGGTTTCCGTAACGGCACGTGTACGCGCTCACTCTCTCTCTAGATAGGTTGACAATTTTATTACTAGCTGAAAGTAGACTAACTGTAACCTCTGCGATTACAATGGGCCATATATGTCACCCTCGCCCTAAGATATAAAAATTATTCCAGAGTGAATATAACGCATGGAGAGAGAAAACGTAGATACAGGCTAATGTAAAGTTAGTTGATTTGGTTTGGTAATATTTTATTTTATAATTTCATATTATGGCACACAACTATGTATATATATATATATATATACACGAAGGCAATATTGTATTTAAATGGTATTTAAGATACGGAAATTTTCTACTAAGTTTGGCGCGTGTGTAATTGAGATCATGTGAGCGAGTTTTAGATTGTTTCACAAGAGAATGTATTTGCGTTTAATCACATTTTATATTTGCGAAACACGAGGTAACTGCGTCATTCGCATTCCAATTTGGACGGTTGCAACGGCACGCGAGGTACATACGGTAAAATGTAAATCGCGGGCGTGCAGGTACTCGTCATCTTGTACAAAGATGTAATTGTGTTATATTACAGCGTTTGGAAAAGCAGATGGCGATCATTTTTTCGCGGGTACCGTTATTTTTCGGTAAATTATAGCTTCCCAATAAGATGATTCGAGAATATCGAATCGCGAGGATATTGGTCCCCGTTATGTGTTTACGTCGCTGCAACAATCTGTAATTTCCGTCACACATGTCACACATTCTTGCGACGCGGGCTTATAATGTAATTGATTAAAAAAAAAAAAAAAAAGTTATTGTATTTCTCATTTTTTTGCAAGAGTGTATCCCTTTAACGGTTAAATAGATTTATTTGCAACTCGGATTATTTTCGCAGCTTTTCCGTCACTTATCCCATCCTTCTCGCTCGCGAGCGTCTCGTGCAAACTCGCCGCAGTGTACAGAGTACACAGAGCGCCTCGGGTTTATGGAGTGAGTTGTCGACTTACACCGAGTAAACCACCCGACGGGTTGACGGTGGTCGTTGGGGCGGCGAGATCGGCCTGGATGAAGAGCCCAGAGAGAGGGTGGGAGGGAGATCGCGAATGCGATCTATACACATATTTTCTGCCTTCGAACGCGACGGTATCGTGTACGCTCGCCGTTGTTTGTTCGCGAATTAATTCGTGTCGCAGAAATGCATCGTGAGAAAATCGCCAATAACTCGACAGGAAACGATGGAGAGATTCATGTCGAGAGAGAACTTTTGTTTTATCTCCGTAAACAATTTAACGGCGTGCTTTCGAACGATGGAAACTCATTCTTTGATGATTCTATTTTTAAAGAGATGCAAAAGAGTCGATCTTACATTTAATAATAATTTTAATATTTATATACACGAAGGCAATATTGTATTTAAATGGTATTTAAGATACGGAAATTTTCTACTAAGTTTGGCGCGTGTGTAATTGAGATCATGTGAGCGAGTTTTAGATTGTTTCACAAGAGAATGTATTTGCGTTTAATCACATTTTATATTTGCGAAACACGAGGTAACTGCGTCATTCGCATTCCAATTTGGACGGTTGCAACGGCACGCGAGGTACATACGGTAAAATGTAAATCGCGGGCGTGCAGGTACTCGTCATCTTGTACAAAGATGTAATTGTGTTATATTACAGCGTTTGGAAAAGCAGATGGCGATCATTTTTTCGCGGGTACCGTTATTTTTCGGTAAATTATAGCTTCCCAATAAGATGATTCGAGAATATCGAATCGCGAGGATATTGGTCCCCGTTATGTGTTTACGTCGCTGCAACAATCTGTAATTTCCGTCACACATGTCACACATTCTTGCGACGCGGGCTTATAATGTAATTGATTAAAAAAAAAAAAAAAAAGTTATTGTATTTCTCATTTTTTTGCAAGAGTGTATCCCTTTAACGGTTAAATAGATTTATTTGCAACTCGGATTATTTTCGCAGCTTTTCCGTCACTTATCCCATCCTTCTCGCTCGCGAGCGTCTCGTGCAAACTCGCCGCAGTGTACAGAGTACACAGAGCGCCTCGGGTTTATGGAGTGAGTTGTCGACTTACACCGAGTAAACCACCCGACGGGTTGACGGTGGTCGTTGGGGCGGCGAGATCGGCCTGGGTGAAGAGCCCAGAGAGAGGATGGGAGGGAGATCGCGAATGCGATCTATACACATATTTTCTGCCTTCGAACGCGACGGTATCGTGTACGCTCGCCGTTGTTTGTTCGCGAATTAATTCGTGTCGCAGAAATGCATCGTGAGAAAATCGCCAATAACTCGACAGGAAACGATGGAGAGATTCATGTCGAGAGAGAACTTTTGTTTTATCTCCGTAAACAATTTAACGGCGTGCTTTCGAACGATGGAAACTCATTCTTTGATGATTCTATTTTTAAAGAGATGCAAAAGAGTCGATCTTACATTTAATAATAATTTTAATATTTTTTTTTTTTTTTTTTTTGCTACAAATATATATAATATTTGCGTGTTTTTTAATAATATTTAGAGTCAAGAATCATTAATGTCATTATTCGCTTCTATCTATATTCAATAAATCTTTTCATCGATTCTATGCTTATTGTTAGCGTAAAAGCATAATTTCAGATAACTCGCTACGCGCGCCGTTTGTCATGTCTCGTTACACATCGAAGTGAATTTTATTCTAATACGGAAGGATAGCATATTGTAGCATTACAGATTACAGCGATGTACCATACATCGACGGCCGTTGTTGGGCCGTGGAGTATACGAAATACCGTGCAAGCCGACCAAAATGCACGCGTGAGCGATAGTTTACGGTCATTGTGGGATTATCGCGA
>NW_021851238.1:820014-844274 GCF_003651465.1 Formica exsecta
TTAATATTTATTTTTTTTTTTTTTTGCTAAAAATATATATAATATTCGCGTTAATTTGCTAAATATTTAGAGTCAAGAATCATTAATGTCATTATTCGCTTCTATCTATATTCAATAAATCTTTTCATCGATTCTATGCTTATTGTTAGCGTAAAAGCATAATTTCAGATAACTCGCTACGCGCGCCGTTTGTCATGTCTCGTTACACATCGAAGTGAATTTTATTCTAATACGGAAGGATAGCATATTGTAGCATTACAGATTACAGCGATGTACCATACATCGACGGCCGTTGTTGGGCCGTGGAGTATACGAAATACCGTGCAAGCCGACCAAAATGCACGCGTGAGCGATAGTTTACGGTCATTGTGGGATTATCGCGATAAATTATTGCGTGTATCGCAACTGCGCTTATCGGTATGCCGATAGTATTAATTGGGTCGTCGAGATTATTACCGGGAATGTATCAATAATAATTACTACGCCGGGGCGGAAAAGAATCTTTTTCACAAATCACATAATCGGCTATCTTTGTAACGAACGAAAAGAAAAATTCACGAATAATCTGCAAATTTTTTTATTTTTCTTAATCCAAGGTCTGGAAAGCAAGTGCTAGTTTTTGCTGAAATTTTAAAACAATTATTACAATTATTTTTGCCGAGTTATTTAATAAAGTGCCTGTTATATTAGACGAGAGAAATCATATAATGATTGAAAAATTTAATTAACGCATACTAAATAATTAATTTAGTTTAAGTATTAATTTTATTATTATACATCCGTGTAGGATATGAGCGGCGGTATGTTTATCAGAGTGAGACTTTTTTGTGGTACATTGGGGGGGCATGAGGGGACGTTAAGAGATATCATCGCGCCACGCGGAGACGTTGCGTTCTACGAAGGGTTGAAAAGTGGCCCATACGGCCGATCCTATGGTTGGCTGAGTTTTTCATGGTGCGTACAATAT
The DNA here is from genome assembly GCF_003651465.1 of Formica exsecta. Taxonomy (NCBI): domain Eukaryota; kingdom Metazoa; phylum Arthropoda; class Insecta; order Hymenoptera; family Formicidae; genus Formica; species Formica exsecta. The sequence goes on from NW_021851238.1 coordinate 820,982, forward strand.
TTAACGATCCCGTCCACTTCTACCGCCCTTTCATCGGCCACCGACGCGTACGATTAATCTATTACCTTAGACTAGCACGAAATTTCGAGTGGCCGCTATCTACTGCCCTTCGAAGGGTCACGTGGCTCGTACGCGGGGGTTTTCTACTCTAGTGGGTACTCGTCGTGTACCCTGCGATCGTTTTCATGGGGGATTAACGACCGCGGTGAGAACTTCGAGCCAATTAACATATCAATGACGTTAAACGGATTCTCTCATTCTGATCTTCTACCAGTTTGCTCGTATCAACGAATGTATATATTTTTGTACGAAAAAATTTTAATGAATGTCTCTATTTTTTCGTTAACTGTTTATTAATGTTTTATTATTAATAGATATTTTTACAATGTACATAACATATTTTATTGACTTTATAGGCGAAAATGTGTTCAACAGTGATTATATGACAGGTTTAAATTTATTCAAAGTTTTTAATGTACATTTTACAGCCAATGTTTCTGTATTATATCTTACAACTATTTCGTAATATATTCAAAAGAAGAAATATGTGTTATATAAAATTTTAAATACCAAGCGAAGGCACATACAACGAGAATAATTTTTCCCAAGGGATGAGATCGCTTTTTTTTCGCGAGTGATCGAGGCGTGCGAAGATTTCGAGCCACCTCTCGTACACCCATATATCTCTTCATTGACCGTGTACACATAGTCGCGTGTGTGTGTTTGTTCTACATGCGTGGCAGTGTTTGCTCGATGCGTAGAGCTCAGCCGAGGGTGCGGGATGATACGAGCTAAATCGAGCACCACCCAAGTGTGCTTCATTTGTGGCGTAGCGGGCTGTGAAATTCGGGGGTAGCGCTGCTCTCTCTCCTTCTCTCTCTATCCTCAATCGTCTCCCCCGATTCTCTATACCTCCGATAGTTCACGATGATTTGTTGGCTGTCTGGCCAGACGTTATCGAAAACTTGGCGGCAATTTTCCTCGATGATACTGATCCAGGTCTTCGGGAGGCTCGCGAGATTATGCAAAGCCCCGCGTGTTACGTGGAGCGAATTATTTGTATTATGTCAGGTATATTATATGAACATGAGTATATCGGTCCGACATGAAGGCTAGAATTTTAATGAGTTTGTATGGATAAACTCGTTTGCGTTACATTTTGCGTACAGGATATGTAGATGATGCAGAGTAAACACGCTTATGAGTCAACAACAGAATTTTCCTCGAAGTTCTATATCGGGATAATGTTTTCTTTAAAATTCTAACGTAACGTTTACAGTCCAATCAATGTAAATAAATATAGACTTTTTCGGAAACGATGATACACGTTTAAAAGTAGAATTAAAAATAATATCTCACGAGTAATTAATCCAGCAGTCATAAAATATTCAATCCCCTCGAGTGACGCGGCTTCGCAGGTTATAATCCATCGGAAAATATAAAATGACAGCTCCGTCGGAGCATAAAACCAACATGCCTGGGGCGGAAAGGTACAGGTCGTTCTGAAAATCGAATATACGGCCGGCGGTGAACGGACCCGCGGGGATGAAGCGGTCCACCCCCGAGAGGTTTCGTGCCGGCGGAAAGCCGCGAGATCGTGTGTGCAAACAGCCCCCGAAGCAAACAATCCGTGCGCTCTGTAGCGCGAGCTTATATTATCTGTTTCGTCGTGTATTTAAGGGATGCCGCGTCTCTTAAATCTTTCCTTAGTACCTGCATTTGCGTTACGTATTACGTTTAATTTCCTTTTGCACACATCGCGCGTTACGCTACTGTTAAGGATTTAATCGATTCTGACAAGATGACGTCATAATACTTGAAAAGTAATAATTTAATTTTATGCGGTCACAGAATTTTTCTTTTTAAATAGAGGCACATTCTTTGTCAAATAAATTATCTTATTATCGTAAATCTATTCTTATGTCTTGAAAACTTGTCTCGAAATCAGATTAACGTTTTCATCTCGTTAAGTATCGGGTGTTATATTTGAGTCAGCGGTCCAGAAAATACCGTTTCCATTTTTCGACCTAAATTCTTAATTAGCTTTGAGCTTCAGAGACGAGGTTACGATCTCATTCTTCCCTTATCTTTTCCCATCGATGCGCGGCGTCACGCCTACAAGACCCTTGAAAACTATCCGCGCTGTATACAGGAAAACTGATTAGAATTTTATTATCGCGAACGACGGTGAGGGAAAAAAAAAGGAGGGAAAACCTCCTCTCGAAGGGCAGCATATGGTGCGACTAGCGGAGCCGTTCTCCTACGGCTTTTGAAGTTTTGGGGATGAAAGAGGCCGCCGTTCTTGAGTTTACTTGACTCTTGTGCCTCCCCTCCCGGTCCCGAGGATTCTCTCCGAAAGGATACCCGCCCCTCGCTCCACCTCTTCCTTCTTCCCTCTTCCGTAGAGACCTTACTCACAAAACGAGCTACAATCCCTCGTTCTATCCCTCCGAGTGCTCCAGAGTTGTCTTTCGGAGTCTCGGAACGACTACCGTTACGGAAGACGTTGGCCAAACATCCGTGTGAATCCTTCAGTCAAGCTAAAAGCGCTACGAGAATAAGCGAGCGAAAACAGGATATTTTTTTGAAGTGTTTGTAGAAAATCCTTTTTAAAAAAGTATTGTACATAATTGTTAAAAAATATCTCTCAGTGAAACAATTATTGAAATATGTTTTATTTTTCTGTCCAATTTTTTTTTTGTATCGCTATTTATTTTCCATATATTTGCGTAAATAAAAAAATATAAAATAATTCAATAAATCTAGATAAAAATTCCGTACGCGAGAAATTTGTATCGAGATAAAATGTAATGCGCGTTAAGATAGATATCGGCGATCCTTGTAGGAGGTAGCGATATTACAAGAGCAGGGATATGTTTTAGTAACAATCAGGGGTTCTCGAAAAGGGACAGAGATACGAGTTCGGTCCTGGTAACATCGAAGGGCTCCGGGCATATATATCGAGCCGCAGGAAGTTGTCCCGGGATTCTTTCACGTCGCTCCCCCTCGGTAACTTAAGGGTCCTATTTCGTGAAGTGGTTTCCTTCCTCCTGCTCCTCGTGTTCGCTTCAACTAATAGAAATTTCGGGGCTCGGTACCTTCGTATTCGGGTAATGCACCCTAAGTACCGCCATATAAGATAACAGTAAGTGGGCCGAGCCTCGGGACGACGGATAACGTCTTGCCTTAATGTCGCGCGGCTTTAGTCACCGCGAGTTTAAGCGCGTGTCGAGCGTGTTTAATAATTTAAGACACGCGGATGTCTTTTGTCATCGTTCGCGTAGCCGCATTAAGAAAGAACGAATTGAAGCATCCACTCGTGTCGTGATGCACGTTGACACTACTTCCCCGTCAAGTATCGACGTGTTGCGAGCGACGACACGTCACTTCCGTTCGCGAGACACTCTACGTATCATAAGCGAAGACTGATATGAATCGTCGTGGATAGTGTTTCGTGGTGGTTTGGTATTTCTCTCCCGAGTATCGACTATAGTTCGACTCTCGGGACATGCACTACGTACACTATACACAGGATGGGTAGACTAAGCGACGGAGGTTGGTACTAAATCTCACCCTAAAGCATCCCTACCGAGCCACCCCTAACTACGCTACTAGTGCTCCTGCCGCCCCTCGTTCAGTGTCTCGCATTGGCGTAGGTATCGCAGGACTTTGCTCGTCTTGATGTTGTATCAAAATATCGATTAAATGTGTGATTTTTTTGAAATTATTTTTCTGCTGGATCAAATACAATGATGCACGATCTCTAATTATGCTTTTTGTAAAAATTAAATCTCGAAATATAAAATATTTTTTAAATAAGAATAAAAGAGATAGAATATTTATAGTAAAGAAATTTTTTAAATTGTTCGAAATTATCAATTAAAAATTTTTCAGCGAGAAAGAGAATTGTCACGATATATAGGTCAAAATAAAATGTATAAGTACTAGGTAAGAATTTTGTATAATGCGAATTGTCGACTATCGAGCAAAGGATCGATACGATACTTTGAGCAGAAACAGGATGTGCGATAAAGAAACGAAAAAAATAGTACATTGCGAGCATATGAAATATGATTTTTTCTCGATATGGCGCATGGCTTTCGTCTCCTTTTTAGAACGTTACTATTTCTCAGTGTAATCACATATTGATATTTAATGCACGAATCTACTACAGACTGTTGTTGCTGCGGCCATGTCGCGCATCGATCGTGATCGTTATCCAATCTATATTTGGACAAATCGATTGAAGGGGAAACACACTACTATCCAACGTCGATTAAGGCTAATCGGGATTAATCTCGCGAATCTTACAACACGAGGCCGCTTGCTTCTGTTCGTATCTATCCTCGTCCTCGAGGAAATTGAATGGAATTAATTCGAAGGATTACATGTGGCAGGTCTGATAATGATAAACCACTGAGATTCTTCTTCCATTTGATTGTGCGTAAAAATCTGCTAAATTAATCTCATTAATTCGTACTCTCGACACACTCCTGTTTTTATAATTATTTTCTACTGAAAATTATATTTTTCTCTCAGATCGTATAGCACTAGTGTGAATATCGGCATATATTTTTTTTTAATCGGAAAGAATTTATCGTGATCAAAATTAATTATATCGTGATTAAAATTTAAAAATCATTTGTCAGCAAAAAGATTGTAACATTGATACAATATTAAAGTATCGGAATAATTTCTACGACAAAATTTCACCCACCGCGTTAAGTCCGATAATTTCCGGAGGAAGTACTCGTGAAAGCGTACAGGGTGTTACCTCCATTACGCCACTCGGTTAACAAGAGGTCAGAATTAAGCCGTACCTACCACGTCGCACGCTCCCGAGGACGATTTCGTTTTCCGTTCGGCTTACGCCAGTGGCGCGGCCCCAACCCACCCCTATATACCCCGTCGCCCTGCAGTTAATGTGTTCCAGGGTGGAACCTTGTCCCCTTTCCCCCCCACCTTCCCATCCCAATTTCAGTTCTCCTTCTACCACCCGCTTTCTCCTTCGCCCCTTTGAATCCACCAAACTCGGGATCTCAGCTTTGCCTCTGCGAGAGAATGTTTCTCTCTCTCTCTCACTCTCTCTCTTTCTCATGCTTCCTTCGCTCGTTCATCTCTCTCTCTTCTTCTCTCCCTCTTTCTCTCCTCCTCTATCTCTTTCTCCCGTTCTCGTTGATGCTGCGATCCGCGGCTCTCTTTGTTTTAGAAATTAGAAGAGGATTACCGGATCCCCCTTTCAGCTGCGCTGTTATTAACTATTACCTTTTAGCCATTCACCCTCGGACACGATATCCACGAGAGGGTTGTATCGGGGGAAATTAAATCGGTTTCTCGCAAAAGTTTTGCTTCGGCCGCGCTTTTTACCACGTTTACCTTTCACAAAATATTACCGTTTTATTTCCCTTTCCGTCGTATAATGATTATTATGAGCGAAATTATTTCCGGCGTTCTTTGTAAAATGGTTTTTAATAATCCTATCTTAAGTTAGTACGTCGCAATAGCAACATTCCAAACTTTATTTATACAAGTTTTATTTTTACTAATTATGTGCGTGAGAGTATGTCAAAAATTAACACGATATGAAAAAGAAACACGTGTTTGTGACAAACTCGCGCATCGAATAATATTATAAATTATTCAAATATAATATATTCTAATAAATTTATTTATATATATACACAAAATTACCGTTACTTGTCTCTCTGGATGAGAGTTGTAGAAATTTTACGAATTTTATTATTCGGTGCTTGTTAGTCATGGCATCAGAGCATCTAAGCTCGCATCGTGATGCTGCCGACGAGGCGGAGAACACCGAGTTCCGTTTTCTTGCCGGGCGACGTTTTTGTCGTGTTTCCCGCGCGCATCGGGCGAGCGAAGGAGACGAGGAGGATCGACCTCCGACAGCAACGATCTTATTATTTTTTTTCACGCGAAGGCTTTCTCTCACGAAAGGGGGATCGCGCGATGGGTACATGGGCGCAAAGAAGAGAAGAAGAGACGTCCGGGTCGACGACTCTCTCTCCTCCACCTTTCTTCGTCTTTACTTGTATCGGGTCCTTCTCTTCTTCTTTTCTTCTTCTCCCTTTATTCGCTTCGTCGTCTTTACGCGACCTGATAAGGTGTAGAAAGAGCGGGGACGCGATACCGAGGAGACGCAGTTTACACAGTTGGCCAGGCGAGGTTACCTAATTATTTGTTGGCTGTCCAATGACGAAACGCCTCGAGACAACGCTGCGTCTCTTCTTTCTTCTTTTTCTTCTTTCTCTATTAATTTTTATTATTCTCGCATTTTCTGGCGAAGCGAAATTCGGGAAAAAATTCTTTGCAGCGCACGTGTATGATATTAAAATACACTTTTTATATCATTGTGTATAGTAGCGGCTTAACAATATTTTTAATCATTTAAAATTTAAAAGCTAACGATGCATTGATTTTTAAAACATTCTCTCGATACATGAAAAAAAGGAGCTACGAGAGAGAAACCTGAAAAATATGTACGAGAATCCCAAAAAGTTGCTGTTCTCGTAAACTATTTTCTTTTAGCGTAAATGCTTCGATGATATGAATAATAGGCACTGAATAAAATAATTTCTATAACTCTCATCTAGAGAGATAAGCAGCGTGTATAATCGTATATATATATATCTAAATGAATTTATTAAAATCTATTTAAATTTATAATATTATTCGACGCACGTCTTTTTCATATCGCATTAATTTTTGACATATTCTCACACACGTAACTGGTAAAAATAAAATTTGTATAAATAAACTGTTTAATTTTTTTTATCCGAGTTTTCAACACTATCATCCGGACCGATCCTGCGATGAGCAAAGTGCTTTGCGATCTCGTCTAAGAGCACCATATGCCACTGATCTCGGGTTAGTCGCGCGGCACGACAAGTACCTTTCGAGATTTACAGCGGCTATATTAATGCCAGTCGGGGACACCGCGGGTGTCCCGGGTGTCTCTCGTGGTCCTCGCACCGTCACCGTGAAATTCTCAAATGCCCCGCATTAGCTGGAGATTTTGACGTCGATCGTCAAAACTCGCAGGAGGGTAACCTGCACTCTCATGCGAGCTCATATCGCGATGATCGATACTCGGAGTCGCTGCGAACGACACGCTCTTCTTATCATTCGACTTGACAAACGAACATTACGTAATTATTTAATTAAATTGTGTCATTATTTGCCTTAACAGTTATACCCGAAACGATGGCTTGTTTATCTTATTAAATATCGCTCCGATCGGAATTTCATGTCTCGCGTTTTATTGTTATTATCATAATCCAAAAAAAAAAAGGATAAATGAACATGAACATTTTTCTTTTTTAGCTTTTTTCTATTATATTTTTTAATTTACTCAAGTGCCCATTACTATGCGAATGTACTTTTGCAAATTTCCAAAAGAAAAAGAGCCATCAAAGATTGCGCAGTGGAAAACAATTGACGCAACATTTGAAATAAGCGCTTTAACCAGCGCACGCTATGTAATTTTGACGAGGGTTTTGAAATTAACAAGCTCCACAACGTCGCTATTAGATTCGTGAATTGGTCGGAAAAAACTGAAATCTCTCCAACGCCTCTGCGGATATTTCGAAAGGCAGGGCAGGTACAAACGACCCCCAAAAATATTGGGTGTTGTTCCATCGTGCTGTCGTTGTCGTTTTTTAATTATTTTACTGTCAATACCAACTACAAACAGAGTGAGAATTTCTTTATACCTGGCGGCAAGTCGAACCTTCCGACAGTATGGTCATTTATTTTGACTTTCGTTACTTTATGGCTCATTACGGCAACAAGCGTGTTCACATTTTGTCATATTTCAGGTACGAACACTTTAGTAAACCTATTTCAAGAAAACCTAAATACGTACATTATTCTCTCTCAGGTCTATATTTGTATTCGCGAAGAAGACGAATATACATACACGCGCGCTCTCTTTCTCTCTCCTTCACCTTTACGATAATAAAGTACCGATCAACCCGCGTGCTATAGAAATTATTATCGTTTCTCGCTCGCACGCTCGATTCGTGTCTTGAATCGAAATGAGATCAAGTGTCTTCAATAAAGCGGCCATTCGCAATTGATGTCAATTGTCGCTACATTATAACGACGAACTATTTAGCCGTAATATATAAACGCAAATACTTATATCCCATTAGTATTTAATTGTTAATTTATAATCGCGTCTTATATCGATCGCTTATAAAACATTGCATCGATTCGTTATAGGTCTGACAAAAATCGAGTCAGATATTAATTGGAAGGCCGTCGACAATTTCCGGTCGATCGATTTTTTTTTTTTTTTAACGAGATTCCGCCCGTCGTATCCGGCGTTCGGTGAGACGAAAACTAGAACTCTCGCTCGTTTGCCAAGTGGGTTAGATCAGGTCGGGTGAGGTTAGGTAATTATAAACCTTCGGCCAGTCGCGTGGATACGACACTAAAATTACTCACGAATTTCCGACTAACGAGGCACCTTTGGCGCCTCGAGAACGAGATATCTCGTTTGCCCCCCTCATTCCTTCTCTCGCCCACTTCCTCTTTCACTGACAGATTTTCCGAAATCGCGAGCGGTCGTTACGGGACATCCCCGCTCGCGGGGCGACGAGATGAAGATATTCTCGGCCACGATATCATTAAACTTCGCCGGGCGCGGTAAACAACGCCATTTAACTTCGCGCAAAAGTTAAGCACGCCACCTTAAAATTCGCCGACGATCCATTATATAGCGGCGAGAATCGCGCCGAGCTTTTAATTAACTGCGCGTCGACGGCGAGATCGGACAGTTTCGAAGAAACTCGCAACGAGACTCGTTACACGAAACGCCACGAAATTTTTTTTTCGCTATCGTTTCCATTTTACGCAAAATATTCTTATCAAAGTTACCGGCGTATATATCTCGAACGATTTTAGAACGTCGTAAAAGTCGATTGTATAATTTCGTCTTCCTTTGAAATATCTTTCCGCTTATTTTTGTGTAGACTTTAATTATGAGATATATTTTGTATATCTTCTTCAGTTTTTCTCTTAATATATGTACATATAATAGGCAATATCGTTATTATTAGTATTATTATTTCTAAATTTATTAATATTATTAATTTAATATTATTACTATTATTAATATATTACTATTATATTATTACTATTATTAGTATAACTTCATATTTATTAGTATTATTACTATTATTAGTATTATTATTATTATAAATGAAATACAAGATTGATATCGAAATAATATTAAAAGACTTTAAAGTGTCGCTCGGAAAATCCGAATCCCAAATTCATGATCGGCGTGTCCGCGTTGCTCTGAGTGAAACGCGATAATCGTGAACGGTAGCGTAAATAAAGACAGACTCTCGTCACAGAGGGATCGACCGCGGCGTTCTCGTCCACGGAGGCCGATTCTCCGACTTTGTCTGTCGTTAGCGGCGCGCGAAGCTTTTTATCTCCGAACGCCACTTTTCCGTACGCGTACGCACACGCATTCATGCACCCACACGCATTCATGCTCCCGTTCTCCGATTCCGTCTTGCTCTCGTTCGGTCGCTCTCTTTTCGACTCAACAAGTGGACCGATGTTTTCGGCACGGTGCATAGTTTGCGGATAAGAGAGGAGAGAGAGAGAGAGAGAGAGAGAGAGAGAGAGAGAGAGAAAGAGGCCCACCCACCCTTGCGTCCGCTTGTCGCCGGTATACCAACGCCTGCTTCTACTCGGGCAAAAACGGTGGCCCTTTACGCTAGGGGTTGTTTCCTACGAGATCGGAGCTAAAGGGGACGAGAGAAATCTTGGAGCGACCGAAGGGACAAGCGAACGAGCGAACGAACGACGATGGCGCTCAGAGTGAGGCTCGCGCGCACGGCGGTGGTAAAGGGATGGGGAGGGATGGGGACGTTTGGTAGCGCGAAGTGGGGATAGTAATAGCGGTCGCCTCCCCACCCGACGCGTCAGTCTCGTCGCGTATCTCGTGAGGGGAACATTTTCTCGCGTCCGTTCTTGATTCTGTCGCTTCTTCCTCTCGTAAACGGCCAGTGCGTCCGCTGAGATAACAGTGAAGGGGCGAGATTCGCGCGTTCTCTGCTTTCACGATCGTTCCGGCGTATATTCGCTCGCGGGTCGGAGAAAAATGCAGTGCGCGCGATAGGATCGCGCCGGCCGCCGCCGTCGAACGGACGGGCTCTCTCTCTCTCTCTCTCTCTCGTGTCCCGTTCTAACCTCGAAAACGGTCCTCGACGCCATGCAGCCAGCGGAGCAGCGGCGGCGATCGCGCGCGTGTGCATCCTGATGCAAGTATTACAGTGACATTTCTCTTGTGTGTCCTCCCCGAACCGAGCGAACGATATGACGCGTTCGTGATTTCATGTGCGGAGGATTCGCGTCGTCGCGACGAGGACGAGGATCGGTTCGATATAAACAACGACGAGAAGATACTCCGGCGCGCGTCGCGTCCTACCTTCGTCCTCTCTCTCTCTCTCTCTCTCTCTCTCTCTCTTTCTCTCGGTGTGTATACCAGACGCCGTGACAAGTGCGTGGTATGTTCGACCTGACGGGTACGCGACACTACGCACTTTCCGATCGTTCTCGTATCGCGGATTCTGCGAAGTGGACTCTAGTCACGTGACGACGCGCGCGACGTTCTTTTATCACCGTTCTTTTATCGCCAATCGTCGCGGGACGATCTTTTTCGTGCTGCTAGTGAGATTTTTAACGACGATGAGAACAACGCGGGATTGTTTGCCGACGTCGCTAAAATCTGACATCGAAATATATTGATATACATATCGATCGCACACACGCGCGCGCGCGCGCTTGAACATTCACCGCGGATCTTCCGCAAGCTCGCACGTGTCATTCCCGTCGTGTCTCTCACCGTGAGTATGCAGTCCAACACGATACTTCGCTCTGACGTCGTCAGCACGGAGAAGTTGATGGGTAACAATAATAATCTCAACAACAACGGCTCGCCAGGGGCGGACATAATGTTCCAGATGGAGGATGAGGGCCTCACGCAGTTGGGCAGCGTCTTTCAATCGGCCTACCAGTCGATTGTGGGCGGCGGTCCTCAGGTAAGAGATCGAGGGGTGCTCTCCATCATTCATTGATCCGATCACGGGGAAGAGGGGAGTAGAGTCTCCTCTACCCGGATTTTAACCTGATGTTAGAAAAGATTTTTTTTACATTTAAATATTAATAATTTAATATTTAAATTTTATTATTTAAGAATATTATAATTTAAATGTTTTGTGAGAAACATTTATTATAATATTTGCTATAATTTGGCGTTCTTTCGATTTTGTTTTAATTATATGTATTTCGGAGTGGGGAGAAAGGCGCGAGTATCACGGCTACGATCTAATTAATCTGACAATTGATAATTATTTAATTTGTATAACCGATAATTACATTTTTATTCTTAGTTATTATTGTTCTTTCTTTTTATTTCAACATTATTTTCGCGATAGATGATACACTTGCTTACAATCAGGCTCGGTCTAACTCGAACCTAATATTGTTTATTGTTGTCTTGTCAAAATCTGATAGTGTTCGCATTCAATGTAATTTAATCTGAGCAATACGCTCAGAATGTGTATGAATATAACGGGGAATACGAAAAAATGTATATCGCAAGGATATTTTTCAAGAGGAAAAGAGAAGCGAATAAGAGAGTTCTCCGCGAAAAATCTAAATATTCTTGGAGAGTTTTCGTCTCGCGCGAGAAAAGCGCTTTCTCCCAAAGCGGATTGCGCGTCAATCGCGAATACAGAAGGGGGATTGCGACGGGGCGGATTGGGGGGTGGGTAGGGAGGGAGGGAGGCTGCACACGTTTTATGATTTTTCTCCGTGCATCCGGCGAATTGTGCGGAGCACGTTATCGGTACGGTGACGTCAGAATTACGTCACGAATATGGCCGCCCTCACGTGGGCGGGCTCGTCGTCGTTGGCTCGCTCTTTTTGTGTCGGGCACCCTTCCTCGATTATATAGGGTGCTCTACAAATTTTTACGACCCGGCGCGCAACGTTCTCTGTAAAACACGTCGGATTTAAACGGCGACCTTTCCGCGAAATTGGACGCAATTGAACCTGCTTCCGCAGATACATACGTCTATTGAAATTGATGGTACGCGCAAAAACTTTTACGCTGATTTGAATAAACGACGGCTTGATGAGTTTAGAAGTTGCGTTATCTAATATGAGATCCTTAAATGTCAGGGGGCAATCGCGACGTGAGTCAAGTTATATATTGTTCTGTGATATTTTTTCCAAAATCAATAGATTGAAAGACAAACGCTGTAACATCACGTTTCCTCGAAACTAGAGCAAACGATATCATTCTGTGCTCTAGAGATAGGATAAATCCTACATCCTGTTGATATAGCTATATCCTTCTCCCGCTATCGACTAATATTGCTTGTTCTTGTTTCACATTATAACCTGATGGTTTATACATATTGTCTATATGAAACGTATCAGCGAAATCATGGTACATCGTAAAAAATAATGAACATTATAAATATATATAAATAAATGGAAGATAATATATATACTCATTCTCTCTTTTTGCTCATCGTGCTCATCGTGCTCTTTCCGAAAAGGACAAAATACGACCGAAATATACGGCGCTTGGCAAATCATATCCGGCGAGGCTCGTGCAGTTTCCGGACCGCGCGTGATAAGAACGACCGGCTTGTAAGAATTTCGCAGAATCGAGCGAGAATATCGCGCCGGGAATGCCGGGATTGCTGCCGCAGTCAAGGGACAATGTCTATTCCGACATTGCGAATCGTCGCGTATATACGGCAAAGTGACTCATCATCCCCGCATTGTTTCGTTAAATGGAATTTCTATCTAATTTAAATGCGGCTTAGCTAGAAATAATGCGATTATGCGTTAGCTTATTCTGTTTGTTAATCTCCTTTGCACACCATTGTTACCCCGACGACGGGAGAGAGGGATACGAGCGGTGGAGGGCGACGCGAGGAAGGGAGATGGGGAGTCCCCCTCGTCCTCTCGATCTCTCCCTCCCCCTCTCTCCCCGCTCTTATTCTTCTCCCCTCGCCAACTTGCCGTTTTGTACGGCACTGTACATTATTTCAGTACAGTCTACACAGCCGCTAGATCCTCTCTGGCTTATGGACTGTTCGCAGCGGTTCTCCTTTTCGACTTGGGGCTGCAAATTTAATCTGTCTATCTGTGTCAGGATTTTCTCATTAAATCGGATTATTCTCTAAAATATTTAATGTTATCTTTAATGTGTTTAAAATTTTTTTACATATTAATGTACAAATATCAGATATAATGTGAATTTATTGGATCATGATAAATTCAATGGAAATTAATTAATTCAATTCCTTATCTCAATGCGATAGAATCCATTATTAAATTCGCCGTTTTTTTTATGACGGGTGATAATTAAAACCGAATGCCATGCGATCTTATTGTTGCACAAAAGAATTTAATTTAGTGTGCACCATTTTTAATACATTAACATTAGATATAATGGCGCGGTCTATTCTTAATTCGGTGACTCTTTTTTATTTGGCTTTTAGGACAGTCTCGAACGAACGTTTTATTAATGCTAACGGTACAAAAGTGTCATAATTATGCTTCTCGCGTTATGTCGAGTAAAAGACGTATATTTAACGACACAAAACGTTACGAGACAAGTGAGATCGAGTAGGCCACTCATTTACGCTGTATTCGACAGCTGTCGATCCATTATTTCAGTATCTTTGTCATCAATTTCAATTCGCTTAATTGCCATTCCTAAGAAAATACTGCAACTAATAATAGCTAATCGAAGGAATTGGTTGTAGAATTATGTAACAAAATTTCAGGTATGACACATTTCGATGAAAAGATTGTCATATAATCAAAAAATAATGTATGATATTTGTCTTATAATAACAAAGCTTTAATATTTTAATATAAATCGTAGAAATTAATAAAATATGAATAAAATATGTCATTTTGGAGGGGAATACTTGTCAGGGTTAAATATTTAAATTAAATTGTTATCGATCTCTAATTTTTTTCAACAAAACGTCACGTCTGCTGATAAATTTAACGTTTGCCGCTTATTTTCGGCGACTGTTTTGATCGTCTCGGAACCGCGCTGTTGTTCATGCGAGGTAAAACTACGCGGTACGCCACGACGAGAATTCCCAGGGCCGTATTTTGTGGAAGTCACTCCGGATTAACTGCATTAAAGTTTCCCCGCGCGGCTCCCTTAAAATATTGCAGCGGCTTAAACGTTTTTTAACGCCGAAACTTTTGCCTCCCTCGGTTTATTCGAGAGCGAAATTATCCGTTATTTACCGACGAGAGAGCGGTAGGAAGAAGAACGGCGGTGGAAGTGTTCTCTCTCTCTCTCTCTCTCTCTTTCTTACTCTTTTTTTTTCGGCTTCCCTCATCTCTCGGCGGCGCTTTCGTGTGTCTGGCGAAACCAGTTTTTGATCGCGCCGGGTTAAGGGCGGCCATTTCCGGTCCGCGCACGCTTTCCCCTCTCCTTCCCCCCTTCTCCCTCTCTCTCTTTTTTTCCCCACCTCCGCGTCCCTCATATCCGGTACGGCACTTGCAACGTTTTAAACTCGCTGCTCTCTCTGGTACACTCGGACGACCTTTTTTTTTCTCCCGAGAGCTTGTCGGGCGTAAAATCTTTCCCGGCGCAGCGTCGGGACGACGAGAGGGGGGAGACGGCGGCGCTCTCGAAAAATAGGCAAAAAAATCCACCTTCATTATGAAACGTTATCTTTCTTTACGTCCGACTTAATTAGCTCGCCGCGTCCATTTTGGGGTATTACAATGCGCGGGTCGAGCAATCCCGAGCGAAAATTAAGTCGCTCGAGCTGTCGCGCGTGAATCACTTTGATAGATTAAGCTGCAACGATATGAATCCAAATTGAATCTCGCTGCTTAGAATGGCTACGCAAACAAACGCGATTATGCGCATTATTCTTTATTAATTTTTTTTTTTTTTGTTTTTTAAAACAGAAAAAATTTAAGAAAGTTTAATCCGTATGTGTATATATATATATGCTTCGACTAATGAGTAGATACATGCAACAGACGTTTGCATTTATCCAGTCGTTTTACGACGTCGCGTCGAGACCTGCCATTTCGACATTATTAATGAAGATTCATATTACGTGCTTCGCCGCGATGGCGCGTTTCTCTATAAAGCTCGTTTCAGCCGGATATACAGAGAAAGATAGAACTAAGAAAAATAACATACATCTACCTCGGTGCATAATAAATGGCTTGTCATAACTGCCCCCGTTTTTACATAATCCTATCAAGGATTAATGAACTCAATTTCAATTCCTTCATCTCACCACAGTTGTGACAATTTGGAAATCATATACTACTTGTATATCCATCGCATTTCGTTGCTCATTCGGTTACATTACTCATTCGATTTTCAAATTAAAGCGGATTAATACGCGGCATGCAGATTTCTCGGAATGAAGATCGAGGAAGGCAAAATGACGCGGGACAAACGGAAAGAAAAGCGAAAGTGGCCGGTGATCGCGGTGGTCCAGCAACGCGCTCGCTTCAATTAAGACGAAAATTTGAGAGAATCGCGCGCGCGTGCAGGCCGGATCAGCAAGATCATCGCGATCGTGAAAGCCGCAGGCTTTCGACGAAATCATCTCGTGGCGCGTTTTTACGAGCGGTCCACGCGCGGCAGATCGTCAGAGAAGTAACGCTCGCGCACTCGCTCGCCTTGGAGGTCGGTGTAATTGCCTCGAGAAGAAAAAAAAAAAAAAACGAATCAATGAAACCGATAGGTCCGTTACGTCGCCCCGTTTCACCTGCCTTCCCACGGTTGCGCGCTGCCGACGACCAAATTTACTCCGAGTGAAACGCGGCACCGCATCGACGTGTGAGTACGCTCGTCGAATGTGAATGTGTTATATTTGAAATTCCATCTCTCTTCCGAAACATTCTTGTGAAGTAGCACAAAGTAATCAATAATATACAATTTAACGTCAAACGTCAGATATTTTTCATTTTAAATAAACTTATATGCAGATGGTTTTTCCTTTCTCTATTTTATTGACAGACTTTATTTATCTTTATTTTAACAAATGTAAAGAAACGTTATATAATTCGTTACATTCTGTAGAAAAATATTGGCAATGAGAACCACTGATCACGCGAGTGTGCTAGGTTAAAAGCGGCAATGAATAGAATTGATATAAATGGGACGGCGACCTGGCTTCGGTCTTCGAAGTTGATTGTTTTTTCTTTCCCCTATCGTTCGAATTGGTCGACAAGTGCCACTTTATTATCGCAACGAGTTCGTTACCGTGCTTTTACCGAATTGTCGACACGAGCCGATTAAGGTAGAAAGAGAGAATTTGCATTTCCGAAATATGCGTCAAAATTTCTACAATCACAATAAATGATTTTCATCTCAATGATATCACAATACATGATTTTTTTTTTTTTTTTTTTTTTTTTTTTTTTTTTTTTTTTATTGTATTATCTCGATGAAATTTGCATTATAGGCGTCAGAAAGAATTTCCATCGTCTCTGAATTATTTATTTCTGATCGTACACCCGCTGTTCTATTATGTATAATGCATGAAACATCGATTCGAAATAAAATTATGATAATTCGATACACGCGAGATACGATACAAATTATAGCGTTACCATTTTTCGCGCTCTACAATTATATTTCTTTACGAGATATATATATTTCTCTGAGATGGTTCGCGCGGATACGGATCTTCGGATGAAAAGAAAAAAAAAAAAAGGGTAAAATCCGCGAAACACGCATTCACGCTTACGTTAACCGGGGCGAGCGACCGAGGAAAGCTAGAAACTAGGAGTCGCGGAAATTCCATGACGCCGGCAGTTCCGGTCGATCGTCGCCGCCCGTCTCGTAATCTATGGTTGGGATTAGCATTAGTACCCCGACACGTATGTGTAACCCATATGATCGCGCTTGTAGCTACAAGCTACGCACGCGCACGCGCTACATACACATAAGACACGTTCGTATACACACGATCGCGTTGAACGCGTACGGTATCCTCCCTCTCTCCCCCTCCCCCTATCCCCGTTTCTCTCTCCATCTCTCTCGCTACGTTCTCCACAATTTGCGCACAATATACATACATATCCGCGCGTAAACATATACGATAGATACACGGCTACAAACATATCCGCGCGAGAGGCGGCGCGCGCGAGGTATAATTAGACGCGGCCTAGAGCCGTACTAATAGCGGTATCCTAGGACCCTAACACACGTCCGCCGATATATCCATTGCTGGTAACCATTATCCCCCGGCTCTGTTTGCGCGGATACGTCGCCTCCGGGACACGCGTACTCCGTATACGAGCGTGCGCGCACACATATGCGTTTCCACCGTCGTGTATTTACTTACGTGTGTGTGTTCACACTTGCGCGCGCGCGAGCGTGTACATTCGCGGCGTATCTACCGTTACGTTACATACGTTTCATACCCCGTGTACATGTATGTACATAGTACCTGAATACGCGTAAGCATATACGCGTACGCGTGCATATTTGTGTATACGCGCGGTCCAAACGATTCTAATGAAGCCGCGCTCACTCTGTGTTATTATGACGATTAACGTTGGCGGGATAGAAAGGTCGAAAAATGAGAAACGGAAATCGTCGCGGGATTTTCTCTGCGCGGGGGCCGACGTTCGTTCGCGAGCGCTCCCGTTTGATGTATATTTTCGGTCGGCTCGCGCTATAAATGCGTGGAACGCATAATCATAAATTAATATCCCGGGCAGTTACGGCTGCGACTCTATTCCCCGTTGCACTTCGAGAGCGCTTATCAAGTATTCTAGTATACTAGATTCGCGTGCGCTTTCACAACTCGCGAGCACTTATTTCGATGAAACTGATGATCCTTCTTTGTTTTTGTTTTTTTGAGATCTGAGATTGTCTTTCTAGCGAAACTTAAACCAGATTTGCGTGTTGTATATATTTGTTAATTGTTTAGATTCAATCTTTAAATCCAATTTTCAGTGGATGCGAGCTATGTACATACATCGGTATACATCGGCCTTCGTACGTCATCGGATAAATACTTGATGCCGAAACTTTACTTTGCCGAGTCTCTCTTTGGTATTGCCGTACACATTTAATATATACAATACGCCCGGCAAAGTAGGACGGTAGTAGTACGCCAAAGCGATGGCTGAAAACGCCGCCATAAGGAAGTAACTATGCACGACGCCAGATATCCCGATTATCTTCCAACAATCATCCCCTCAACATTCGCGTGTGTTCTCGAGACGCGCGTGTATACATGAACGCTCGCAAAAGCACAAGCGCGCATATTCAAATACATGCACAATCACACACACATACACACATATATATATATATACGCATTTCCGTGTATCCTCCGGCGCAATATAGCAACGGCACATATGAGCCTGGCGTATGCTGATCCACTATTGTATACGTGTGTTTGTGTGTATGTGTGTGTACGCTGTACGCTGTACCTGCGAGTACTATATGGACACCGTATATACGTCCGATTATTAGTGTGTCACACACGCTTGATTTGGTAGCGGGCTTATAACGCCCGCTATAGCACCGAGAGGCGCCAGCTGGATGTGTTTCGAAACATATACACCCTTCGTATCCCTGCGATCATCCCTCTCTCGCGCACATTCGCCCTCTCTGATTCTCCGCCGACCGGAGAGCGTTGTTCGCGTTGATGATGATGACGTTGATGATGACGGGACTTGCGACGCGACGCGTTATCGCGCCCGGACCGCGAAATAATCGAGATTTTCCAGGAAGCAAAGCGTCGCGATAGGAATATCAAACTTCGGCTGAAATAGCCGACTAAAAGCTTCTTCTTCACTTTTGCAAAAGTGGTATCATTATATATATATATATATACAATATGATTTTTTCATTAATGATTTATCATAATACGTGATTTTTTAATGAAATAAGTTTTGATATATCTGCATCGCATACAAGTAAATTATTTCAACACACAAGTGAATTATAAAATACTGGTGTAGATTTTTTTTTTACAATTCCACAATCGCAATTAGACACGATACTCGTGCGCAAATTTTAATTACCATTCGCAACAGCATGTTATATTATAGTCACGCTAATTGTACGACGTATCAGTATTGATACACATCGCGCGTCGGCTTGCACGATCCGCGTGCGCCAATAACACGGTATGGAGAGAATTTATTAACATAGTCGTAGAAGCCGTCGAACATAAGGCTGTTTAACAGCCGTAGCTGAACGATTAATGCGACGGAATTAGGCATCGCGATTAACGTTTTAGCCGAGCGATGCCGAGCGTGGACCATCGACGTGGCTCTCTCTCGTCGTAATGTCGTGCGAGTGGGCGTCGCCCGTGACGACACGACGGGATAATCTGTTCGATAGTCCGATAGTCCGACGACTGTCTATTGTACTTAGAGGTTTCCATATACTCTGTCTGCTTCGGCGCGACGAACGCGCGAACAGAGTAATATACACACCACACGAACCATATTGTGCCGTAATTACCCGTTCGCCGGACCGTATGTAAGATGTCTTCTAATAACGGACCCATTCTCTTTCTGTTTCAGGTGAGTTAACAGTTCTTCTCTTCGTGTATGTGTGTGTGTGGCGATCGGTACCGAGAGCTCGTTTGGCCGGTGAGAGATTTATGTTCATGTTTCTCCTATGTATTGCGCGCGGTTCTTTATTTATTTTCTCAAATAATAGCAACTCTCTACCGTGAAATTTTTAATTTCACGCTCTTTCAATTTTTCTCTTAACTCTATCACACCTGATTATGGACTAGGTTCTTAATTAATTTGTTTCGAAAAATAAGCATCTTTAGATACACATGTTTGATTAAGATTTATCTATTTATCTATTAAATTCTAATTGATCTAACTTCAAAAAAGGAAAATCTAGATATATTATTGTTGTATCAATATAATCGTATTTAAGAGAGAGAGCGAGTGAAAATATAATATCGAAGTTTTCTAAAACTCAAACAGTCGAATCGAGTGCTCGAGTCAAGCTAGTAAGAGTAGCGAAGCAAGGGGCAGCTACCGTGAAAAAAAAATAAAGAAAAAAAAATAAAGACGCGTAGGGACCTCAGTCCGCTTCGGGGCGAAAGAAAACGATGGAAACATGGCGACTTTCGGGCCATATGGCGTTTACGGGTGCCCAAGCACCGTAAACTTTCATGGACGTAGCCTAATCTCTTTCTCTCTCCCTCTCCATCTCTCTCTCTCTTTTTTTTTTTCTCTCTCTCTCTTTCTCTCCCTCTTTCCGTCGTCGTCCCTCCTCCTCGCGAGAACAGGAGCCTTAATCAGCGACCGCCAAGCTCTTAAAGGATGACGAGTGGTTTCGTCTGAAAGTCACGAAGCGAAGGTTCTTCGCCCTTTGCGTGTCTAGGTCGGGCTCGCATTGTTTCGAAGGGATTTTAGTCGCTGACTCGTTCGATCTTTACGCGATCAGTCTGCTACCTCGCGTACCAATTTTTTTTTTTTTACGATTTTGTACAGATTCTCCTCTCTCTCTTTGAAGCCCTTTAAATTTTTTCCCAGAAATTTATCTCTAGCTACTATGCGCGATAAGAAAATGACATCCGTATCAATCATCGTGATATAAAGCCTTAATCAGCGACCATATCGACCGAGAGCATCGAAGTATATCGCGAATTCTAGCGTGGCGTGACATGGACGTGTTGCAAAATATAATGCTACATTAGCCGATTAATCTTCACCGCACGTTGCGTATTTTCAAGACAACCAACTGAAAATCCTCAGTCGAATATCTAAGTTCTGCGGAATTATACGGAAGCGTCTCGCGCATTAATAAGCGTTTCAATCGTTGCTCTAAAGTTTCTCTTTCTTTCTATCTTTATCTTTCTCCGTCTCTCTCGTGAAGCGCACATTCCGTACGTATACGCGGTAGAATACACAATGTGCCGATTCATATGCGCGCACACACAAACGTACACCCGCATCATCCGTATATGCATCGCGTCGGTCGCGTCCACACGCGGGCATTCTTGCCACCGAAACGGACTTCACCTTCGACCCGAGGGATCGATCTGCATAGCGGGTAGCTCTCGCATAATCGTGCAAAACGCGCCGGCGGACATGCACATGCAGGCGGACGGCCGCAGGGTACGAACATGTGTGTGTGTATGTGTGTGTGTGCGTCGGTATGCGTGTCCAGTGTATGCCGGAGCTCCATAACGTGAGCGTGTAAGCTAGGTTAGGCGTCCCGGAGAGGGTAAAGTTCTCTCTCTCTCTCTCTCTCTGTTTCTCTCACTCGGATAAAGCTTAGATTAGGTTGGCTCGAGCCAGTTCCGATTTCCATGCTGATCTCGCGATAGATCGTGCCTGCTGCCGTGCCTGTCTCCATCTCCTATTCCCGCAATCTTCGTAGCTCCCTTCGAATCTCTCATTATTATTGTTTACGACTATGTTATAATTATACAGCTATAATTAGCTGTACAATTTGTACCTTTAAAATGACATTCACGCAGATATAATAGACTTGGATAAGAAATTTGTTTTATCAAACGTTAAGCCTCAAGTTTTTTACAAGCTCACAATTTCGAGATGGAAAAAAATCTAATTTTTTTTCAACGAATTTACACAAAATTATTATACAAAAATATTCGCGACGCGGTCGAATTCCTAGATAAATATTTCAGCCGTTTATTGTTGTAATTCGTAATTCGCTTCCGGCATCAAAATCCAATTATCTTCGGATGAAATAAAACAACGGGGTTTGTGTGGTACGAGTTATATTTTACGGACTGCTTCGGGGGTCCGGAATAGAAGCGCCCGTGCCAGTTTCGATTTCCGTGGAGATCACGCGGTTGATCGTGCCTACTATCGTACCTGGCCCTTAGATTATTTTACGTTGATTCTCGAACAAATCCGAGTTTACCTTTCTACATGCGGCTCTTGCCGTTGTTGCTGGCGTTGCAGCGCCGTAGCAACGTCATGCATTCAACGAGTACGAAACTTTTCGCGACTGTATATACGCGACTGACGAGGAAGTAGACGAACTAAGTTCTACCTCGAGGAGTGCGTTTAGCGTATATCTCTCCCTTTCGTCGTTCATTTGTATTGACGATTTTTCAGCACATAATCATATTAAATAGACGGCGTGCATCGTTGAACAAATCGATTTTTAATCAAGACAATCATTTCGTCGAAGTCATCGATGACTTTTGTCATCGAGTGCATAGTGCACATAATTGAAATGCGCGTCATGGATTGTGTCATAATATAATATAAAATGTTTACACATGCACAAACATCGCATCAAAAGATCTATAAGATATACTACGCGAATTCAGTGGCAATCGTGAAAAAAATAACACCTGGCTTTATCTCATTCTTTGGCGAGATTTTAGATTTCTCAGATTTCTTATCAAGTTATAAAAATCACGTCAATAACTTCCAGAAATTGTTTTCGACCGAAAGAATGTGATAATGTGACCGAAGATATCGAGAGATCTCGTGCCGATTCACAAATGGTTGAGGAATTAAATTCGTTCACTGTAATATGCGATAAGATAAATTTTCGTACGCGGTCGCGACTATACAAAACGATATCCGCGATTTGCCCGCGAAGGGAAGAGATACACGTTATACGTGGTAATGCATCAAGAATAGACAGCCACGTGTACGTCGCTCGCAGGCAAACTCGATCGATCGGTTTGGAATTACCTTATAGACAATCGCTCGCTCGAGGAGTAATTTCGCGAAATTGCATCGTTCCGTATCGCTCGAGCGATAATTGTCATGGATAGATGGAGCGATTCTCCGCGACGAAGACTAGGCCCGTTCGATTTCGCGAGGTCAATCTCGCGGTATACCGGGTAGCTAAGAAATAACGCCGTTATGGCTTCGTGAACGGTAGGTCGTGAGTCGTCCTCGCCGGCTCTCTACTACGAAATTATTGACTTTTGCTATAAATACCATTTGCATATCGCGAACTATAGACGCTTCCGACGTACCTACGAGATTCTTCACCTTCGCGAGCTGTTCTTTCCGAGGTTGCTGCAAAGCTTTGCCGTAGCTCGTAGAACAGGATTGCATTTAGTAACTGAATAATAATACAATAACAAGATTAAAAATGACAGGAAGAGATTAATTTATAATAACTATATATTTATCACTTTTTTATTAATAAATTTAACACACATTTTGACGAAGAACTTCGCGAAACTTTAACAAGTCGATATCGACAAAAGAATACGAACCTCCCTCCCCCCCCCCCCCCCCC
>NW_021851238.1:844324-856981 GCF_003651465.1 Formica exsecta
GAAGTGGATTCTGCGAGATTTTACGGCGTCGAGACGTTGACATTCCTCCACTTGGTCCAATCGATACGCAGCCTCTTCTCACGCGTTCTTATTTCCCCGAAGACACGGATTTTAATTCGAGCCGCGTGACCGGCCCCTGAAATTCGATCCGAAATTACGAGACACGGTCCCCGAGTTCCGGGCCGCTGGCAACGGAGGATGTAGATGGATGCGAGGGGGAGAGAGGACCTTCTCGTTCTCTTTCCGCACGGTCCCAGGGAATTATGGTTTCGTTGGTCAAAATTATGGTCGCGCGTTGCGCCCATGACCGGGTCATTTCCTGAGCGTGTCGCGTCGGAATGTTCGTCTCTCTCTTTCTCTCTCTTTCTCCTTCCATCACGCGCGCTTTTTATTTTCTTTTTCTCGTCCTTTTTTCCTTTTTTTTTTTTAAGATAACGTTCTTCTCAACTGCGTCCTTATAATACGCTATATTCTACATTTCCTTGTATTGGTGGACTCTGAGCGAGAGTGCCTCTCCGACGAGGAAAATTATAGTTGGAAAAAAAAAGACAGAAAAAAATGTGATCCTCCATCGCTCTTGGGAAAAACTCGTCGCTCTCGGATCTCGGATGATATATATGGTCTAGACCGGAATGACTTTATGTCGCGACACTATGTACGTTTCTTTTTGTGAGCATTATTTACATGATACATTGTTTACCGATGCTAAAACCGCGAACGGAGCAGTCAAACGGACAAAGCAAGGTGGCGAATAATCAGTCGCGAAAAGTAAAATTTTCAGAAATCTAGATTACTTTCAAGTATAATAGAATCAATAATAGCTTTAATTTGAACATGTCGATACGATTTGAAAATAACAAACAATAATAATTTTGTGAGCAAAAAATGCATGATAGATATCGCGACCGTCTTGCTTAGAGCATGATTTTTTTCAACGTTTTTTGCATATTTTCTTTTGTTTGCATCGTGTTAAGATAAGAGCAATATGATCGTAATAGGGAAAATATTATATACATCCGAACTAATTTCAAACTTGCTGCGACGTTTTCTTTACACAGGTGCGCCTCTAATTCGAGCTTATCTTTAACTATTGACGATCAAATTGTGTAATCATTGCTCGATAGTAGAATGCCATCATTTGTCTTTAATTACGAAATTTTTTTGTTAGTGCGTAATAAAATATTTTCAGCGTCTCCTTATTATCATAAATAAATGTTGGACTTAATTCCACGTATTTGTGGGGAAGAAGAAAGCGATCGAAATTGGAATTGACAGTATCGTTTACAATTCTTTATATCTTAGCATTTTGAGATAAGCACGTGAAATCTTACGAAAGTGACGTATTCCTTGGAGAGGCTGCTCATCGCCATTTCCATTATCCTGCAAAAAGCGGAAGGATATTGATCCGGGTTTCGGAAGGATCCTAATCGTGATTATTAGCCTTGTCTGCGAGGTACGACCATGTTATATATACTTCTCGTAAAACAATGGGGTTGCCAGCCGGTCGAAAACCGGTCGCACGTTTTTTTAAAACCTCTATAGTCCTAGGGTGGAAGGACCTGCTGGGACAGTGTCGTCGCGCGAACGAATGTTTGGACGAATGAACGAATCCCCGGACATCACCCGCAACTATTCTACCCCTCCTCGTGACTATTGTTTCCACGCCAAAATGGTGCGGCATTGCCTTTATTCTCTACCTGTTTCGAAAAATCATCCGCTAACCGGGATTTGTCCAGATGTGCCACCCAGACGAGCTAGATTTCAGTTTTCCCATCTGCTAGAGGCAAGTTCCAGTAGTGAAATCTTTCTGAGAACTTCCGGATATAAAAATTTCGATTCACTACCTTCGAGAAAATCGTTCGAATTTTTAAGAGATTACGAAATAGAAAATAACGTCGCGTAAAAATAATATCGTTGCTTCAAACTATATGTTATCAAAAATGCGATTCTATAATATAAATTTTTGTTTTACTTGTATTACATGCGATAAATTCTCGAATTTAATACCAAAACTTTGCATTTAAGCGTAATTTCGTTTTCGCTGTTATCGGTTGCAATTTTAAACGCGTTATTTACTCGCATATTTGCGATTGCTCATATTTATATATTAATATTGACGGGGAGAGCAGAGCATTTGCTTACTCGTATGCGTTCCTGCACGCAGCAACATATACACACATATACCCCCGTGCGCGTGTGTACACGGGACAGGGACGTGAAACGATGACGATACGCATGTGCGTGTGCATTCACGCATATATGCGTGCTAACGGCGCTTACGCATGCGCATACGTCGTCTCCGTAGCAGCTGTCCGCCAGGTGCGTGGCACCGTCGACCAATCAGCGGCCTCCCCTTAGCCGGGGGGTGCTCAACCTTCGGCGTCCTCAATTACCTGCGTCCTATCCTGCGGGATATAACCTGCCAAGAGGCATTGTCCATCGGAATAAATCCACCCTCGCGAAATATCCGCTCGTGTGTGAAAAATGTAAAGATCCATCGGCGTACGGTGAGATTTTATTATAAATGCGTATCTTCCGGGACATCGACATGTAACAGCAACGAGTAAATTGCTGCTCTTTGTCATTTTGATCGTAATATTATTTTGTTTACTAAATTAAATTATTAAATCTTAATTCCATATTAGAAAGACTACATATGTTTAAAAAAATCAAAATTTTAGAGAGTGTGAAAAAGAAAGAGAGAGAGAAAAATAGTATCTTTAAAAATTATGATTTATTTATGTAGTGCATGTATTAGAAAAAAGTGTGCAATTATAATATAGCCTAAGAGAATATTATATTAAACGGAATTGTAATCACACACATATACAATACACATTTTTATTACACAATGCAATCAATAACGTAATATTATAAAACTCCAAAGTAATGAAAAAATTTGATAACTCCGAATACCATATTAGAGATGTGCCGATATTATTTAAAAAGAATCATAAACAGCAAATATCACTCGCGTTGCTTATTAAATTAACGATACGGCAGATTGATGTTTTTTTCTAAGAACAGTCTCGTGATCGATATAATGCCGAGTCCGTATCTGACACGCGTAATTTGGCACGAGGAACGAAAGAAACATACTCCATCGACGGAAAAGTAGCGATGAAACAAACCGAAATGATTAAAAATTTTGTTCTCGGTTGTTCTAGTCGTGAATACGATAGTTTTAAGGCGAGAAGCCTGGAATTAGGTTTTTACCCAGAAATGGGGTGCTAACTTCACGCAGGTTTGAAAATGTCATTAGGAGAAAGTCGAGTAGAGATAGCCAGGTTGCTCGATTCACGAGATCCCGGGTAATGAAAGAAGTAGTATATTTCTGATAATTGTTCCGCACACATGGTGTCTTAAAATTACCCCTATTAACCTGGCACCCCCACCACGAAAAATCGGGTTCGGCCATAGTGCATAATTAAGTGCTTCCTTATCTGAAATATGCATCAGCAACTTTTGACTTATAAACGATTGAGGAAACAGGATTGTGTACTCTTTAGACGATATCTGGAAGGTATAGACATTGAAATTTCGAATATAGAGATTTTGATTAGACGCATGTTATTGGCTTATAGAGACGGCGTTTTCGGCGTAATCAGCGCAATACGCATCTGCCTGCGATTTATACCGTGAAATCGCTCGGTTTGATATCAAACGATCAAAACGTTTCGCGCATCGCCGACCACAGCTAGGGAGATTAATGACAAGCTTTGATGCGTACCAGCAATTATTAATTACTCGCATTACGCGACGCCGCCGGACTCAACGTACGCACCGTATGTGCGTATGCACGTACATATGCTCAATCGCGTTAACTGTTAGCCTTAATGCACCAGGAAATGAACTTGCCTTCGGTGATCACGTGGCATCCGTTCGTCGATCTCGTAATCGACTCGATCCGATGATATCTGTATCGGGCACAGAGAAAAGAGGAGGAGAATGTGAGATGTATGAGGCGTGCAAGATATGCGTGAAGTATATTTTAATCTAATGCTTTACTTATTAAGATATCGTCGGTGATTAAAAATTGAAGTGGAAAAAAGGTAATGTAGAAGAATGAAATCTCCTGCTATTATATCACGCTTTATAAATATTACAAAAAACCCGATATCTTGATTCCTAAGCATATTTTTTCGTATCTTATTTTTTATTCACGATCAAACAATCGATTTATCTCAATTTCCGGAGATTGTCATCCATATAAAATGCAGATGTATACCTATTATCGTAAATTAGTCGAGCTGATATCGTGTCAATTACGACATAAGCGAACAATTATTTGATTTTCAGTTGGCTTGTAGGATATATTACGTAAATAAGTGACGACAAAAACTGTCGCTCAAGGTGCGCCGGCGTTATTGTTGAAAATTAATTCGCGCATTTCGTTCATTTGTCCCATCCTTTTATCTGAATTATATAGACCGATTCGCGCAACCGGATGCGGTGATTATTCAGTAGGCCGCCACTTAATTAGGCTCCAATTATTTTATCCGCGACTACTGATACCTTACCATTGGAGCACCGGTCTCTGTGAGCACTTCGGGCGGAATCGGCCGATGAATTATTTATCGCACGTTAGACGGGTCAAGGGTGCTTCGCCGAGTCTACTTCGTGCCAAAAGCCATTAACTCGAGATGATTGTGGTAATTTCTCTCCTCGTCTTGCGCATCTTTTTTTCGAACGCGCGTTTCTCTCGCGCTTTCGCTTTTCCCCCGGGCGGAAAAAATTTTCCAATTTGTCGAGGTTGAGATCTTTCTCTGCGTTTGGAAGCTTCCAGTATTGTTTTCTCGTCTTTTGACGCATAAGCCATTAGGCGAAATAGAGTTAGTAAAAACAAACACTTTGGCGTACATTGATTTTTCTACGATATTTTACATTTTAACGAAATAATATTTTGTTTCTCGAAACATGTCATGAACGATTGTTTCGACATAATTGTTTGTGAATTTAAAGATGTGTGCGATTAACTTTGATCGATGTTTGAGCATTTACATCCTTTATTATCTTTTGCAAGACAAACGAGCACACGTGGAAACGTTTTTCTTATCTTAACCGGGCCGGTCCGTTGCTTAAAACGTCGTTTCCCGTTCGACACGTGTCGGAATCGGAATCGATAAGAGAATCCTTTTTCCCGATCGTATGTAGAATCCCATCAGGATTTCAGTTTGGTGTCTATATACCCGGTGCCCCCGGGGATTGGTACGTACGAATGGACGACAATGCCAAGGAGAATCGGTCGGGGCTGCCCCGAGGGGGTTGGCACTGACTACTTGACTGACAAGCAATTATACGAGCGAGTTGGTCAGGCAGACGCCGTTTATATCGAACGAAAACCTCCGGATCACCTTGGGTTAATCTCGACGAGGGGCTATAGGGAGAACGTCTTAAGAAGGATTATGTGCCGAATGAAAGAAGGACAGTCACGGCTGCCACGTCGAGAAACGAGAGAGATTTCTAGCAGGGTGGAAAAGAATCCGGCGATATTTATTTCGATCTGAACTGAGTATTTATGTAAGACGGGATTAGATTGCACCACGAAGGAGGGCTTTGCATCAGATTGAAATAAGGGATCACCTACGCGCTGTCGATGGAATTAATCATCGAGCAAGGGAAATTTCGCGCGTATCCGAAAACAGAATTATGTTAATATCATCGCGACTCATTATGGGGCAATCTAAGAGCGTATTGTCTCGTTTAAAACATTCGACATGGTTTCGATTTCAATCGAATAATTGAACTATTTAACTCAAACCGAAACGCGTCTTGCATACACAGATATCGGCCAGCTAAATGCATCGCTTATCACGGAAAAAAATCTCAGATCTCGGGGGAACTGTGTTATCGAGTGCCTTGACGGTATAAGATAGGCGCGAATGGACACAAGACTGTAATTAGCGGCGCGGTAACTCGGGCGGCATCATCGCTTCCAAGAAACGCGCGTCGTCATTTTTCTCAATGGCCTGCTTTCTTTCTCTCCGCTTTGCTATACTTTGTCTATCTCCTTCATCGATGGATCTAGGACCGCAATAGAAGATTGGACTGAGAACGAGAAAAGGAGAGAGAAAGAGCGAATAAAAAGGAGGAGATAACCTCGGGGTGCAGCGAGATAAAAGCCGCTTGCTGTTTATTTTAATAAAAGCAGCGGCCCCGATAGTCACGGGTCACCGAGGAGCGTCATGTTGTCTGCACGCTTATCGCACTTTTCGTTGCTTGATTGACGCGGAAGAAGCCGGCAACGATGATACTAAATCCGTACTCTCGTCACGCGTTTCCAGTTCTTTTTCTCTCTCTTTTTTTTACTTCGCGCTTTTTTATTGCGTGTCTGAAGGAACGAAAAAATTTGCAAAATTTCGATGATAAGTTAAACGTATCGCAACAACTAAAGCGATCGAACGGCTTCTAAGATATATAGCATAATCAATTTTTGAGATAGCTTTTCGCTGTTTGACTTTATCAAGAGTCTATCGTGGCTCAAAAATTAATTTTTTTCAGTAGAACGAAAATTTTCGACACGTTCGCTCGTTAGTGTACGTGTGCAGCACTGGCGAAATTATTACATAATTGTTATTCACACCGGGGGCATGAAAAATTAAAGCGGAATATCGCGAAAATATAAAACAGACGCGGGTCAGGTCAGGCCAAAGTGCCCAATAACGACGCGATCACTCGTTCCGCGAAACTCGCTCGTAATTCTCATATCGGTGCAAACATCATTTTTGCGTCCTGTGGACCGCACAAGAACAGTTCTCAACTCCCCCTCGCAAAAGCGCGTCGCGATAATAACCGTCCGCGCGAATAACAATTTTCCGCCGCAGTTTTCACCCTCGAGCGCGCGCGTACGATAGTAAAAAAAAAAAAAAAAAAAAAAAAAAAAAAAAAAAAAAAAAAAAAAAAAAAAAAAAAAAAAAAAAAAAAAAAAAAAAAAAAAAAAAAAAAAAAAAAAAAAAAAAAAAAAAAAAAAAAAAAAAAAAAAAAAAAAAAAAAAAAAAAAAAAAAAAAAAAAAAAAAAAAAAAAAAAAAAAAAAAAAAAAAAAAAAAAAAAAAAAAAAAAAAAAAAAAAAAAAAAAAAAAAAAAAAAAAAAAAAAAAAAAAAAAAAAAAAAAAAAAAAAAAAAAAAAAAAAAAAAAAAAAAAAAAAAAAAAAAAAAAAAAAAAAAAAAAAAAAAAAAAAAAAAAAAAAAAAAAAAAAAAAAAAAAAAAAAAAAAAAAAAAAAAAAAAAAAAAAAAAAAAAAAAAAAAAAAAAAAAAAAAAAAAAAAAAAAAAAAAAAAAAAAAAAAAAAAAAAAAAAAAAAAAAAAAAAAAAAAAAAAAAAAAAAAAAAAAAAAAAAAAAAAAAAAAAAAAAAAAAAAAAAAAAAAAAAAAAAAAAAAAAAAAAAAAAAAAAAAAAAAAAAAAAAAAAAAAAAAAAAAAAAAAAAAAAAAAAAAAAAAAAAAAAAAAAAAAAAAAAAAAAAAAAAAAAAAAAAAAAAAAAAAAAAAAAAAAAAAAAAAGAAAAAAGAAAAATGGCACAAAAATCGGCGAAAAAGAGACGATATCAAAAATCCTATCGCTCGCGGGCGAGTATGCGTTCCATACCGCACCGCGCAAAAAACGCCGCGAGCATCGCGCCGAAATATTGGCGACCCTGCGATTTATCGTGCGCATTATTATTACTCTCTTTGAGGAATAATGATGAGATTCGAACTCGAACGCAAATTTTTCCTCGTCGTTTATGCTTATGTCGACATCGTCGACAGGCCCGCGATCGATCGTTCGTTCCCATTCGATGATAGCTGCAATCGTTTCGGCCGCGATTCTTGCATAAAGTCACTTTCATCGCGAGCCGAATCTAATTGTAATTATTATTATTATCGCAGCACGCCGTGAACAAAGTGTCGGTTCCGCGATGTCGTGATCATCGTCATTATCTTCTTATCGTCCCTCGCATCGCATTACCACTCTCGTTTACATCGAATGCGCACGCCTGTTCATTACTACGATCCGCGATAAGGATCGTTCTTATCGACTTTGCATAAAAGGAATCCCGGGTCACACGATAGTATTCATTACGCGGAAGAATAACATTTCTATACTGCTTAGCGTTGCGAGATTTTTAATCTTGCACAAAATTCACGAGATTGCACTTATCTTTCTCGACCCCGTTATACATAGTGTTTTGCGAATAAAGAAAAACGGCCTTTCTTTTATGTCGCATTATTCTCATGTATAATACTTGAACGTAATTATTTAAAAAAAGAGTTTTATATGTCACAATATTAAAGCGAGGAATGTTTCGGATACTATCATTTAACATCTATAACAATAGATTTGTGATTCACGGCTATAGTGTAGAATTGTTAATTGTCGTTTTTATCATCGATCGTGAATCGGCTTGTATATCGGTAGGTCGGTAGAGAACTCTGTTGTCTCGAATTATACTCTGCCCCCCATCCCGCGATACATTGCATACGGCCGGTCAACCGGGATTGCGAGGCGCGCGATTTACATATTTCGGCGTGCGTTTGACCGATAATAATGTTTCACCCCGTTTTCAACGAATGGCTCCATTACCGTGGTCCGAGGCATCGTGGAGTTGACTTTCTGTTATTATGTGCTTTGAAAAATCAACCGCCCACGCACGTGGACCCGCGCGCGTATTCGTCGCGCACACACAATGCCCGGCGCGCGTTCGCGCTTTTGTGTCCGACGTGACACGCACACAGATACCGGCGGTAAAATAGGGGACGACTGTAACTTTTCACAGAGGCGGCAAAGTCTGCGCGAGCCATTGATCATCGGTCCGTCGGGTATATGTATATACCCGCGCTCAGGCAAGGGGGAGGGGTGAGGGAGGGTGGTCGCTCGGCGCTGAATTTTGGCTATTTTTCGGTGGTCTGATGTTTGTTAAAATGGATATTTTATTGTCGTTTGTGCCATCCACGGGCACTCCATTCTTCCGTTCGCCCGCGAAAGCATCGCCCGCTTTCGTTAAACGATAAATCAATACCATGCAAATCCCATAAAACGCTACCGCGCGCGCTTCTTCGGGCGGATTCCGTCGCGTCGCGCGCGATTTCGCGCGTGCGAGACCGTAATTTCGTTTTCGACACTTGCCATCGATACGAGGCGCATTACGCGTATAGATTAATCTAGAATAAATCTAGATTCGTGTATTTATATGGACGTTTTTAAAATAGGACGCATCAGAATAATTCTTTTTTTTTTCAGAGATATTATATATACACGAACAGAAGAGACACGGAAAATTTTTATTTCGGAAATAAAAAAATAGATGTCTAAAATTTATTGTGTAAGAACATACAATACGAGATATAGATTTTTTATAATAACATTTCTCTTTGTTTGAAATTGTCAATTTCAAAATTAAAAATATCTCTTTTATTCGGATGAAAATTCCGAAAACGATTCGTAAAGAACAATATTGTTGGAGAAACGGGAGTAGAGCAACCGCGAGGCATTCTTCCTCGGTCTCTTAATAACCTCAGGGAGAGGAAATAAGGACGAGGGAATAAGTTGGCGCGGCATATTCTCGCGTGGCGGGGAGAAACTTTGTCGGCTTTGGTTAAATATTTAAGTAACAGGGCATTTCACTCCCGGGGGTGTGGCGTCGTGAGGGTGTCATCGGGGAAACGTCGTCGAAGGGGGAACGACGGAGAGGGACGGCGACACTTCGAAGCGCCGCAGCATCCTTTATCTTTATCCGTAAGATATCTCGTGAAGGCGAGGACGACGGCCCCGACAAAAGTCCAATCGCGGTTTTATTGCCCCTCCTTAGAAGGTAGTTTAAGTACGTTTCTGTGTCCCGCGGAAATTCACGATGCGAGAAAATGCCTTTTGAAAATTTCGATCTCTGTCGCCGGTCTCTCCCTCTACTTCCTTCCTTTTCCCACCGGTCGGTTCTTTTGTTTCACCACCTTTTCGGTGGTTTATTTTTCCCCTCGATTCCCCGTCCTTCGGCGAAAATATCGAGATTAATTCACGCTTTGTAATATATATAATTTAATTAATTCGATTAGAAATCATAGAAATTAATACACGATAAACTCCATTAGGAATTTACAACTTTGCGAAATAAACTCTCGTATTAAAACTTTCGAAACATTTGTGCTTAAAGCTGATTTGCGTTAGAATCAACGAGAGTTATTATAACCCGCTAATAAACCGATAAGTAATGACGATTATATAACAAATGTGACATTAAATAACTTTGCGCGCGAGTTTAATCATATTAATAATTCAAAGTTACTGCATCGGGCGCGAAAAGTTGCCGGCCGTAAACTCGCCGTGTAATTTGCTCCACTATCGACACCCGTCCCACCCGTTTGCGTGTATTACGCGGATAATTTACGAATTCGAAACGTGCCGTTATAGGCGCGTTACCTTCAATTAAACGCGCGTAATCCCAGAGAGGCCGCGACGGGGCACTCGAGCGCGCCGAAACAGTTGTTGCTTCCCGATGTGCGAAGTGTCGTTGATGTTTCAAAAATGATACTCCACTCGATGCGATGGTGTATAATTGAAAAATCAGTGAAGCGCCCTCGACACCGTTGGCCGCGTCGCGCTCGTCGAAAAACGCCACCCCTGCACGCGCGTGCACTCGTGCTCAAGTGCACTCGTTGGTCGATACCTCGAATTGTTTTTCTCTTCGAAAAGCCCACCCGCAGCGTGTTCCATATGATTTTCCTCGTCCTCCACCGTCTTCGCGTTCCACGATTAATTCTAAACCCGGCTATTTGATTCTCGGCCCGAGATAACGTTGCATATTCGGGGAATTAAATTGCAATTATATTTTTTAGCTTTAAATAATGGGCTTTGAATATATACGACACGACTTACCGAAGACGAGGTCGGCAGAAGAGTAAAAGCTATCGAAAACACGCGAGAGAAAATAATAAAAAGAAATAAATAAATAAAATAAAAGGGATCTTTGTGCCCGTCACAATTAATTATCCACTCTATATGCTAATCGCGCATTCGTGGGTTCGTTCCGCAGAGGCGTGCCATTGTCTCCTGAAAAATTAGAAAGCCCATTTACGGCCTCCTATGCGGTCTCATTAATTTGCGAAAAAATTCACGCGGTGCTCACGGAATAGGGCCCCCTATGTAAATCGCGCGAGTGCTCCACCGCGCGATCCATAATGTGTCAAGGATGATCTACGCCCGTGTGTAAGTGCGCCGTGTCAAAAAGAAATTATTTACAAGTGTGTGCGTGTCGTGTTTATGCAAATAGCGTATGCCGGCGTGGCTCTCGTGGTCGGACACGGATACTCGAACGACGTTTCGTGGCTCTTCGTATATTAACGAACGGCATCGACATTCGTTAGTCGGATGCTAAAATCATAATGTCGTCGTTTCGCGACGGCCTCTTTAAAAGCGTAAAGCGTTCTCTACGTTCCAATTACATTTACGTTTCCTACATTTTTCTGCCTGCGACTACTATCTACCTACATAGACGACGATTTTGTTGAAAAAATACGCAACCATAAATCACGTTTTCCATCCTCGATTGTTATATTTGCAATTTGAACAATTCCTCGAGATATTTTGCGTTATACTAGAACGGTTATAAATATATTCGTCACCTTAGTTATCTCGTGTATATTTTTTCAATAAATGTTATTATTTTTATTTCACAAAAATAAATTATCCCTTATTTGAAGCGATAAATATAAATGTGAAAATAGAATACAAACAATTTTTCATTTGCTTTAATCTATTTAGTCATTCTCTTAAGCGGCTTAAGGTAGCAATATTTGAATATTCCCGGATGTGTTCCAATTATTAGCGCTTTGCGGCCATAACGAATTGGAGTATCAATATCGATGAATTCGGCGATGATGGAATGTTACTCAACTTCCACCGAGGATGATAAATAAAAATCAGTGCTGCCGAAAAACTTCGAGTCATGCTCAAAAGCGTGATACAATATAATAATATTCGGCGCATTGTACTCTCCCGGATTGATCGGTCCGTACTTAACATTTGCGCAATTGCCGCAGGTGCGGCTACAATTTCACACGTCATTATTATTTGTTATCATTTAATTAATCGCCCGGGCGAGCATTTATTTATTTACAGTGCCGGAGAGCGCGCGTCGCATCGATCTCTCGCGTTCGTGTTTCACGAACACGCATATCAAGAGCGAGAGAAAGAGAGAGAGAGAGAGAGAGAGAGAGAGAGAAAGAGGGAATTAGCACGGCCGCGTCGCGACCGCATTAATTATTAGTACATGCTGAAACAAAATTAGGCTCTGTCATAGCCGTAATTTAATCGCGTGCGGGAAACGGTGTAATAAAGTCGGGCGAATCGTGTCGATCGATCTCCCGCGGGGAACAATCACCGGAAAAATTTGCCGAATCATTTCGCAATTCCTTTCTCATTTCTGGTTTTCAGATGCAATCCCGATACAAAGCTATCTAATTTGTTATTAGCGATTATTTTTATTTTTATATCTATTACACAATTTTTATCATTATGTAATTATCACTTTTCAAATCTTTATCATTAGTATTTCTTTTTCTGATTTTTATCGTTGCCTTAGCTAATGTATTTTTATAATCTATAAGTTATCGGGAGATTTGTATCATATACTCGACATTCAAATTTATTTTTCACCTGTTTGTCTCGGCCTTCAATTCTTCACCGACTA
>NW_021851238.1:857036-873101 GCF_003651465.1 Formica exsecta
TCGGCATTCAATTCTTCACCGACTAGAGAACATCTTTAAATAACGGATAAGGCTTCAGCTAGACGGGCGAGAGCTCTCCGTGTGGTATTAAGACGGGCACAGCGGCATTAAACGACTTCACCGTTAGTTCGAACAGTAACTTCTTCGTCTCGAGGGTTTCCATCGAAATGTTCGAATTGAATTCTGGATTCCGCTCTCGTATTACGGCATGATTCTTTGCCGATCGAGCATACGCTCGACATTCCAAAGATCGATCCGCTCATCTCGGTTCGGCTCGGCGAGTATCGATGTGCGTACAAGACGGTACGAAATGAGGATGAGGGTACACATACATATATATAATCGTGCGCGCGGATTTATACGCGACCATCGACACACGAGCGTATGTCGGCGAGCGAGCGATTTATTACGTTTTTGCGACGGGCTCGCCGCACAATATCTCGTGTCGCGGTAATTGAATATCTGAAAATGTCAGGAAGCATATAAGCTTCGGAGAGTGCACGACGCGGGGTCATTGCGTTCGCCAAGTGGAACGCCATTCTTACGGAACGTCGCGTTTCGGGCTCGTCTTATCGCGTTCCCGATAACGCAGCGTCGAACCGTATCTCGATATCTCTTTTCTCACACACGTACGCGTAATTATTTTTATCCCGCGAAATTGTCGCGCGATTTTCGTCGCGTTTCGCGCGCGTTTCTTCGCCAGATGAAGAGGAAAGGAAGAATGAAAAGAATATAACGGAGGGAAGAAACTCAAATTGCGATCCTCGGACGATCGCGAACACACGGTGTGCCTTCTCATTGATCGACCGCGTGGATTTGAGAGCGTGTCCAGCGCACAAATCATTCTTCGATCGCGTCGGTCGGATGCACCTTCTCGGTGGGAGCAGAAATTGCCGACAATAAATAATAAACCGAGCCGTGTAATTTGAGGTAACGGGTTCTCTCGCTGTACTTCCCCTCCATTCTCCATCCCCGTTTTTCTCTCTTCTCGCTCAACCACGTGTACACGTGGACAACATGTTGTCCGTGGCGCTTCGCGAGGAGACGCGTGCTCGGCACGCACAGGTGCAAGCTGAGATTACACGCTCTCGTGTAAACCGCGCCAGAGGAAACATTTTTGCGTTCCGCAAAAAACTGGCCGCGAGAAATTGAGATGAAAAAAAGTATCTTGACAGGGCTGTAAATAAATATTTTCGCGATTACAGAGAGGAGGGATGATTCGTCGAATTATGAAATATATTATTTTTTTATCTTAATTAATAAGTAATTAATCAGTTTCAGAAATTTCAGTAAAAAAATTACGAGGACGTTAAAGAATGTTGAAAGATACGGACTAATAAGTACTTCCAATATGAATCTCTTAATGAAGTCCTTGATTGCGTTTTTCATATCTCTACAAAAAACCAGCCATCACTTATTTATATTTCACAATAAGGGGGGAAAGCGCTATCGCACGTAAAACCGTACAATTATCTAGAATGATCGCGGATATAAAATTACCTTGCGTTATAGCGCGGCTAATTACCGCTGTGATCTATATTCCAGCTAACGATGCAAAGGCTATAGCATATTGTAACTCCCTTCGCCCCCCCCCTCTCTCTCTCTCTCTCTTGCGCGCGTGTTATTTAATAATGCTCACTAACCGTAAAATTATCCGCGTCGTTTTAAACTATATAACACTCGGCTACGAGATTTTTCTTCGACTCGTCATCCAATTGCAGCGAACGTAACGCGAATAATTCTAGTCGAGTCATAAGTTTAACGCGCTTCTTCTGCATACTGGTTACTACTCGACGCGTAAACGCTTTTGCGAGTTTAATCGTCTAATCGCATAAGTGTGTGTGTGTGTGTGTGTGTGTGTATCCGTATGTATGTATGTGAATATACTATCCAAGTCTGCTTCTGCGAGGGTCAGAAGATGGCGAAGAGTACTGAGCCGTGAGATATTTATCTCGTGCCCGCACGCGCCTCGTAAATTCGCGCGTCGCTGAACTTTTATACTTCGCCTTTAATACACTTTACGCTACGCGAACAGTCTTACCTTATCCTTAGCTCCATTACTTTATTCTTATCTTGGCGATTGAAACTGGTATAATTTCAGTGAATTTAATTTTTGATATATGCATATATAAAATAATGTATTTTACGTCTATCGTGTGGTTGTTTTCATTCGTCATGAATAAATATAACGTTTACGCAATATTTGAATCTCCAAATTTATCGAAATTATGTATATCGATAGCTTTAAGATAAATCTTTAAAGATAAATTTTTATTATAATTTAACGCGCCTTTTTATATTAATTTAACGAATTTTTATCAAGAGAGTGCTGTTGTATCGATCTTTTTCGTGATTATCATAACAATGTTCTTTAATATGCGCGCACGTAGCACGCGTTTTCCGCGATTGTTGTCATCAATCTGAGGGTTATTGTTCGCCGCGCGCGCGCGCGCGCCAGTTTCTTCGTCGAAAAAGCGTCTTGCGCGCAGTCGCACGATAGCGAAATAGCCATTAATTACCGAGAGTCGGCACTGGCCTTCTAATTAGCTCGAAAACCCGGTTTTGCTTTCGTCGTCCCCCGCTTCCCCGTAATCCGCGACTTCTCCGCCCCTTCCACCGTTTTCTCGAACTTGTTAATTTATGAATGAGCGAGCCGCGAGAGTTAACGAGCAACGAAAATAAAAGTTTTGTGCGCGGCGAATGAAGTATAGTTGCACCAGACACATTTTAATCTCCTGTTCTTCGTGCTCCTCCGTGCATCATCTCCTTCCTCTCCGCGAGGTCGCATCGCGAGAAGGAGGATACATCCTTCACATTTTTTGCAATTGTATTTTTCGAAATGTCTTCGCGCTCCGGCGAACGTAGCATTTTTCACAGCAGAACTATACATCATTTTCACACAGAGAAAGGTTATTTATTACATACTTGACCACATTCTTGGAAACGAGTGCTATTTGTATCGAGCGGGAAAACGTAACGAACTAAGAAGAATGATTGGCACGGAGAGGATTGTCGGATAACAATGAAACGACGAGGACGAGTAAGGCAATTTCCGACACCGTGTATAATGCTCGGGGGTGCGGTGCGTCGTTGCGATCGGCTTTGTGTCCCGTTCCCCTCTCGAAGGAGAAGCTTTTTTCGCGCTCTTTCCTACCCTCTACCCTCTCCACCAGTTTCTCATCCCGTTTCAATCTAAATCCGCTTCGACGCGTATAATTCTATCGACCGATCAAATAATTGAAACGCTTTAATTCTCGATGCAACCCCTCGCGCTTCTCGCCTTTCGTCCCGCAGCCTCTGGTCTTTTATTCATCCTATGTATCTCGAGGATGGTACCAATTTTCCGATATTTGCAATATGGTTCTTCAAGGTCGAAGGACAGACGACGAGGCTTTTAATCATTATTACGAATTTTTTTCAAATTGATATCGCAGTGATAATAGAATAATAATAATTATTTTTCTATTGAGCTGAAAAATTAAAAAGAAAATCTCGCTTAATTAATATTCGATGAGAAATACATAATATAATGGAATTAATTAATTTTATTTGCTAGTCAAATTTATAAGTCTTATTTAGGATGTAATATTCTTAACAAAGACTTGGGTGGGGTGCAAAATATTTTTTATGATTTTTATTTTATTATAAAGAACGCAAATACGCACAATTTTCAAATAGAAAAACAAATATATATATAAGCATATTAATGCGTATGAAAAAAGTGAAATTAATCAATTCGAATTTCATTGGCTGCATCGTACTGTTCTTCAAAGTCTGCGGCGCGTTTTCAATTAACATCTTCACGTTGACGGGCATGCTGGAAATATAACGACGACGAAAAAGAAAGCGAGAGACGAGGGGGTTGAAAGAGGGGAAGCGGTAACGACGCGTATACTTCAATCCCAAGGGCGCCGTGGCCGTTCTCGGCAGGAGTGGCAGTTTTCGGGGGCGAGTCACCCCCTGCCCGTATCCACGAAGTATACAGTACACCGAGCGTGTAACGTCCCACTGTCAGCCGACCCTACCGGCCTCCTACACGCGCGCACGTTACACGCACGTACAGATTCACACACGTATACGCGAACGCGGAACACGCGCTCGCCTTGAACGGGGGTCTGCCCTATGATTTGTAGCAGCGCTATAATGCCTCTAGCTGGCACCCTCCTTTCACCCTCTCTTGCCTCTTCCTCCCCTTTCTCTGCTCCCGTCGTAACGCTTTCCACTCTCACCCTCCACGAACACGCTCGTAGAGCGCGGGATACACGCACGGTCCTGCCCCCTCCCTCCCTCACGCGTGTAGCGACACGTAGAAACGGTTGCCGTTTCGAGAACTGGCTACGAAGCCAAGCGCGAGAAGTGGCTCCGGCTTCTCATCCACGCTTTGATATTTTGATATTGGACAACTTTCGGGTCGGAGTGTACCCGATATTGTATATAATTTTGACCTATATCCTCTTGTGTTATCAAAATTACTAATTAATTAATTTTATTTATTTATTAATTATCAAATAAAATTAATATAATGATTAATTAATTAATTTTATTTTATTAATTAATTATTATTTATAATGAAAATTTCATAGATTTCATTGTGCGTGTGAACAATTATTAATATGTGCTCGATAAAACAAAATTTATATTAAATCGTATATATATCATGACACATTAAAAAGCATTTTACATTATACGGTGTTAAAGACACAATGGTCCGTGTAGAAACTGTACTCATTAAAATTGCAAAATTGCAAAATACCCGGTCATTACAATGCTCGAATTTTACCACCATTATGTTGGCCTCCCCACACGCGCACCTAATTAGCACCAAATTAATTTTAAAATAAGTTAGAATTAATTATGGTGCTGAGATGCTAACTTAATGGAGGTTCGAATTTTGCATCGCGATCACGATACGTGCAATTCTACTTTATACAAACTCACTCGGTGATGTTATCATCAACGTTCGTCGCGTTGAAGAATGAAACGATGACAGCACGCGACCATTGCGATTTAATCAACGTGGAAAATTAACTGGTCGCATAATCCGAAATGCATAGCCAATTTTTGCGCGCGTTATCATCAGCGTCTCTTGTGCAGTGATTACGCAAACGATTCGTCCAGATTTGACACTTAATATACGCGCAAAAATTCACGAGTCGATGAGGTCATTATCTTAGCCGAGTGACGAATTCATGAGTCTCTCGGCGTGATATTTAAATTCCCGGCTCGATGATTTAATCGAACCGGTCGTGCTCGCGGTAATTATTCCGCCGATGAATTTAATCAGCCGCTATCTCTCGCTGTGTTGCACGAGATTAATAATAACGGAAAAACGTGTCGCTCGCAGGTTCTCACGCGGGTTGCGAATCTCGCGCATAAAATTTATATAAATCGAAGTGCGAATTTGCATATTTTGATATCTGCCCAGAAAAAATTAATATCAACTGCTGTTTCCCATAAAAAAAAAAAAAAGAAAAAAAATTTGAGGAATTGTATGTGTGTGTGTATCCACTCAAAAAAGTAGTATTGCAACCACAGCACGCTTCACGTGTTGAGGAATACGATCGTATTGTCTGTCGGATTGCAACGGAGAAATGGAAATGGAATGTGGGCGATTCGTAAGTCCCCGGATGCTGGCGTTTACGTGGTAAACGTGAGCCGGGAGTTCGGGGTATTCGACAGTTTGATCCGTACGACAAACGCACGACACCGAGGTTTTCGTTTATTGGTACACCCGACATACGGAGCCGTAAAACTCTCGAAGATCAACAAGGAGACGAATTTATGGCAGTTTCGTAGCACGATTGCCGAGAAGGAGGAGAGAAGGAAAAGAGGGCGAGAGCGAGGGTGAGAGGGGTGGCCGAAAAGTGCCTGTGACAGAAGTTTTAACCAAGAAGGCCAAAGTCGACACCGACTACCCGGTTTATCCATTATGTTTAGATTTAAGCGCAATGAAATGTATAACTATAATTTTTTTTTCATCTCTGTTCTATCATAAATATTGCCATAAAAAAAAACGGTCATGACTTGCTCATGACGCGCAAACATTCATATAGGGCGTGAATATTTAAAAGTGATACGTTCAATTTGAAAGTAACTATATTTTGTCAAACGTAAAGACATTGACACTTAGTATTCACATCCACGCGTTTACATTCACGTTCATGTTTATGTCGGAAATTAACGCGGCTCTTTCGAAGAGAGAATAAGATTTTTGAATTTAATGAAAGCAGATATAGTTTAAAACTAAAGTAAAAGATAATAAAAACTAAAAGCTTTATTAATTAAATTGTCGTCTTTTCGTGATGACATCTTTTCAAGTTCTTTTATAATTGCAAGAATGATTGAAAAGCTCATTATACGAAATATCATAGGCCGGAAGTTTTTTCCGATAGTATCTTTTACGATACATCCATCTGTCGTGAATATTACGGAAATCGAGTTACGGAACGCCCTACAGAAAGAGGGAGAGAGAAGGTGAGGGTGAGCTAAATCGTGAAATGAAGATGGCTTTACTGTTGTTAAGCGAACAACGGAACGAGAGAATCCGACGGTTGCAGCGAATAAAGAAAAGAGATGAATGATACAGCGATACGGTTACGGGACAAAGATGGCCATAATTCGACGATACGCTCGTCAGTGTTTCTCATTTTGTGCCAAACACTCTAGTACTCCGGTTCGGAATACATTTTATGCGTCTATAAAAAAGTGACCACAATAATAATTTTATCTAGAATTACATATTTTATCTACATATATTTATATATTATATCGAGATAAAAATTATTTTATTATTATAAGAAATATACAATTTTTATTTTGCCTCATTTTATTTCCTTGGGAGATTTTAATATATTTGATGTAATTTTAGAGAGGGGGAGGGGAATATATAATTTAAAATAAAATTGAATTCTTCGTGATTATAATTAATGATTAATTCTTTTTGAATCAATATTCCATTTTCGAAGATATAATATATAAAAAACACATTGAGTGTCTCTAGGTATCGCGGCGGGGGTTTCTGGATTTAAAGGGATCCTTCCTTCTTCTCTGCTCGATGAATAGCTACCTATTTTACCAACCGCCCGACCAAGCGAGCCAAGTTATTAAATTTTTAATGTGTCTAAGTTGGTACACACGGCCCACCTCTTCACCCTCTTCCATCCCTCTCTCTATCTACTCGACCCGACGATTCAACCCCGCCGGTGAAGCGGAGAGAACGAGTATCGGAGGGTCATGCGAAGGGAGGGTGAGGGGAAAGGGAGTAGAACGAAACGAGAAACAAGGTAGGGTGAGCGAGCGAGAAAGGGGAGTCGAGGGAGGGATTTGTGTGTTGTCTGTCGCAATAAATTTATGAATTGTTCCGAATTACATGAAAGCTCTCGGGCAATCGAGTTAACGCACGTCGCGTGGGAGGTGAACTCGAATTTTTTTCAGTCTCGTGTCTGAAGTCGTTGATCACTTGGTGTTATTTAAATTAAATGCCGTAATTAAAGTTTAAACGCGTATTTTGAATATAAATCGGCTCACTACTTTAATGCGATAAAAAGTAAAAATGTATTTTACGAGGATACGTTTTGCCACGTTTAAAATTAACATGTTACGATTGAATTTGCTTTTTCTAAAAACAATAGGGATGATACGTTGTCTCTTCTCTCGTGTCTTGGCAACTTGTGCGCGTAACTAACTAGACACAAGATATCCACCTGATGACTACGCGTTCGCATTAAACACTTGATGTTGGTGTCAAGTGACGGCTGTCAAGGATTGTTTGCGCGTCATCTACATAGAACTCGCGAGCACAACTTACAGCCACAAGCCACGATCGTGTCGATGATAAATCGATACGAACGCGCGTGTCTCGGCATATTGAACAATAGCTTCCGGATATTTTAAAAATTATAATCGTTTGCGACCCTAAATAATTCGTCAAAATAAAGGACAGGCTATCGATTATTTAAGGATTATCGGTCTTCCCATAAATTGATGATTTATTTTCTGAACTCCCTCTACTGTTATCTATCAATTTCGCTAATTAGTGTAATTCATCCAATCAAATCATAAATGTTTAAATTCGTCAGGAATAGATTAAATCAACCCTTTTTATCTTTTAATTTCGATGCAAGAATAGATAAGTTCAGAATTTGCAAGGTAAATATGAAGTCATATCTAAAATAGACAAATTACGAACTTATCTCATTCTCACACCGAACCCCCAAGTCTCATCCGAGCCCGTACATCGCGATAACGAAAAAGCACGCGATAGAAGCGCGACGGACCGGAGGATGACGTCAATCCGTCAGCAAGAGAGTCGTATATCCGCAGGCGAAACTTCATGGGAAAGACATCGCCGCATAAATTCGCGGAAATCGTAAGCGAGATTCGTGACGTTCTTAAATACAACTGCTTGGATCCAAGCGTGCGCAAAAGGATCATCGTCTCATTCGCGTGCATTTTTTATTCTTGCCGAACATCTGCCATCGCATAAATCCACTATCGTAATTTTAAGCATTTCACGCTCCGGATTTCTATTTAATAACGAGTGCGAGCTGCAGCACTTAATCCGAGAGGCAACGCCGAATTTGAACGACAACAAGAGAGAGAGAGAGAGAGGAAAAACGATCTCGCTTCAACGGTTAAATAACAATTACACAGCGACAACGCAGGAGGGAAAGCAGCCGCCGAAATGTCCGTGTAACGTCAACCGGCGGTAATTTAACTGCCGT
The DNA here is from genome assembly GCF_003651465.1 of Formica exsecta. Lineage (NCBI taxonomy): Eukaryota > Metazoa > Arthropoda > Insecta > Hymenoptera > Formicidae > Formica > Formica exsecta. Next base: position 865,760 of record NW_021851238.1, read on the forward strand.
CTCCATAAACAATCGTAGCCGGGGCCATAATTATTATTGTGCAGCGAGAGCGACGAGGACCACGAGCGGCTAGAGCACATTGTACGCGCGCTGTGCCCAGCGACAGTTAAATCGCCATCATTAAATGTCCGGCTTTACGAGTGTCGTTGAGAATCGACGTTCTGTTCGTTATCGTCGCAAACTGCCCTCCCGTTCTCTCTCTTCCTCTTCCCCTTCTCGTCCCGCGCTCTCTTCTCATTTTCTTCTACTCTCCCTTCCCTTATCGAAATCAGCCGCGCATACTTTTGCGTCACCCGTTGCGTGGGAGACTTCCGGCGATTCGCGCGATGACCGGCTGCCGCTTTAAAGTCACGGAAATCATCCGGGAACGCGGCTCAACTTACAATTGAATACTTTGAAATCTGTCGGATAATCTTTTTCGCGAAACGAAAAAATTTATTGAGCGAAAATTTAAAAAGGATCGAAATTGATGTTATGTGTTCAACGCGTGGTATATTTTAAAGATCTGCGCGCATACATACATACATATATGTTTATATATATATCAATGATAAAATATACAAAAGCAGCAAATATATCGACAAGATACGTAGAGGCGAATTTTTGGAAAAACTTTACGAAATTTGCATACCAATGAGACCGACCAATGTTCCTTTCGAGACATTCGACACGTTTTCCATTTTAATAGGGCCGAAGGTTGTGTGCGCTTCTGTATAGACGTTGGAAAGAACAATGTTTTCTTTCTTCTGTTTTCGAGGCGCGGGGATGACATTGATTGTCCTCGTTCCAGGATAGAACGAGTAGAAAAAGTACGTTCTCGGCACTTCCAAGTTCGGACGCGACGATACTGCCTCTCGGCACAAGTTGTTCGCCGTGTGCCTAATGAATCTTTCAAAGTACGAAAGATGCTCGCGCTCTTTTTCCTGGCGAATGCCGCATAAGGGGTCGGTTCTCGAGAAGACAAAAATGGCCTGTCGCGTTGTCCCGTTTCGGAAAAACTTGCCGTCATAAGTCGTCGGACGCGGTGATATAAAGACTCATTTTACACCGGTCGATTTTCAAACCATATTATATTGTGCGAGTCAACTTGTATGCAACTTATAAAGCCATTGAAATAGCGAAATAAAACAAAACATAATAAACAGTCAATAAAATTAATAGTCATCATCTTTTAATTATTTAATAATAATTACCAATCTTATTTTGATATTATTGGAATTATTATCCTCTATTACATTTTATTTAATTATTGAAAAATCACTAATTATTTTATCTTTTGTATTCACATAATGTATAGAAAGAATATTGGGACGAAATTAAAGTAAAAAATAATCTCGTTTAAATGAGTCTTTATTCGGATGAGTATCGTATGTGCAATCGAGTCACGTGTCCTTGGGAAAAGAGGGGTGATATATTCCGTTTCCTTCCTCTTTGTTGATTTGCGAAGAAGTCACCGATGTCCGCGTAACGAAGTCCGTTCTCCGGGGACTATCGCGCCATTCGTCGAGAGGCCTTTGCGTAAATGGCTCCATACTGCCGTTTCCGGCCGCCGGAAGCGTGATGAATAATCAGCTCCTTTCGTGGATAATCAGTTCCGTGAATAATCTCTTGTCCTTCTATTCCGTTAAAAAATAAAACTTATCGTTAAATTATATTGTTATATCATTGATTGTAAAATATACGTTTAGGCGATGGATAATGATTTTTCTCACATTTGCGAGATACTAAATTAAATGAATTAAATTGTTAATTAAATAAAATTAAATTTAAAAGAAATTTATAAAAATATATCGCTAATTTTAGTTTGTCTTTTTTTTGTTTTAGGTAAGTCCAATTTCGATTATCAACAAAAACCGCGAGAATGCTGCCGTGCGAGAATCGTGAACGGGCAACCGGATTCACGTAAGTCGTCCACTCTGTACCTTCGCTAACGTGAACGTGAACACGTGGGTAGTCGCGATCGGTAAGCACCGCGGGCGTGCTTAATTCATTCAACTTTCTAACAGCGTGCCTATCCGACAACGCTCGTTGTTTTTCTACGCGGACACGGAAATATATTTGTCTCATTCGTGTTTACGCCGCTTCTTTGTACAGCTGTAATATGCGTCCATTTTATGTGTTTACCTAGCCGGCTCATTAATCTTCGCCGCGTAGAACGATCTGTAAATCTCGTTGAGAAATCGTAAGATTCGTCGGAAAAATTATGAAATTTTACAGACAGCTATCGTATTTATGGACGCGAATAATATAATATTATTACGACACGCATATAAATATATCATGAATTTTATACGCATCATATAACGTGACGATAACATAATAATCGATTTTTAATCGCGATAGATTGCGAGTTGCATTTTATTTTGTTTATCATTTTCATTATGTATAATGTCAAGTTCTCGCTTCTCTGGTTTTCTCATGATTCATTACAAGTAGAAAACCTATTAATCTTTTTTGTAAAGGTTCATAGCACTTTCTTTTTTCATGTATAGCGGCCGAATTAATTTCCGGGTCGCCGTCTTCCCCGAGTCGATAATCTATAACGGTACCCGGGCACACTGTTAGAGATCGGTTAAGTATCTAAGCGTTGTAATTCCGTACAGAGAAATGCTTATCTCCATTGTAGATCCCTTGTTTCCGTTACGCTTTGTTCGCGACAGATAGGATCATATAACGGCGAAATCAATGTCGGCGAAATTCGCATGGACCGTTGAACCGAATGGCAGTGATGCTATTTTTTTCTGCGGTCTAGAACTATTTGGTCCTCGAATAGATTGGGCTCAAAATACCGTACCGAAACTACTGCCAATCAACGGCTTTTTGCGCAATCTGGCTATACAGGGTGTCACGGAACTTCTTGCGCCCTTAGAACAACGGATTAGGGTACACTTGTGATATCGATTTGTAATAATGTGTGTGGGACAACCCTTATGTTTAAACTAGTAAACAGTACGCAAATAATAGATTGCGTCTCATTAAACAAATTTATGATTACTGAAAATTAATAATTAATGATCCTGTAATGCGCGGCGGGGCAGCAAAGGGCGCGTTAGCGCCATGCTGTTGTTCCCATCGAAAATGCGGCGAACTGTTCACGCGAGGTACGTCAAACGCAATGTTTCATACGCGTGAAATTTGCGGTAAATAACATGTTTATTTTATGCAACTGGTATACAATGAATTATTTGTTGCGTCAAGACATGGCAGATAGATGGGTGGGGAGAGCCTTGATTTTAATTACGCGTTTGTATATATAAGTCATTTATATATTATATAAATTATATCCTGTCAGTCTTTCTAATCTTAGTACGAGGCATTCTGAAATAAAAATAGTTTACTTATAATCCAAAATGAAATAAATTGCATCAGTCGGAGTCGGTTGTAACGTTACATTCGACCCCAGACAATGATGTTACAATCGTCCCCGACTATGTTTGTCAACTTTGATTTAAAATTTTTAATGATAAAATATCAAAAATGGATATGCAACAATTATTATAATATACAAAAATAACTAAATCTAAATATAAATAAAAAAAAAAGAGCTTACTTGCGGTAGAAATATTTATATTCAAAATTTAGCACGCTCGGAAAAAGATACTTTATGACCTCGAAAATATATTTTCGTCACTGTACACGTTCACTCAGTACCGAGGCCGCAGACGTATTGAGACATGTTGTAGGTTGTTTAGCTTCATGCACTGACCAACGCACGCGTATATATCTACTATATATCTATAGATATTTGAGTTGTTACTTTCGCCCCGTGTTACTTTTGACCCCGCTCTACCCTATGTAAAATTAGGGAACGGTTAACGAAGTCTCGTTTTGTGAAGAAAACCAGACGATAGGTTTACGAGATACTTCTCCGAGGGCTGTTTCCGTCCTGATGATTCAGGTTCCGTGAACCTGGCCATAGGTTTTTCTCTCCTCCTCCTCTCTCTCTCTCTATCCTTCTTACCTTTCGTACCTTCGCTTCTTTCTCTTTCTTTCATCTCTCGCTCTTTTTGTTTGTCTCCTTCGAGCATACCGTCGTCGGCGACAGGCTGTCTGGCTGGTTCTCGAGTCTCTTTTCTCTCTCTCTCCCTCTCTCTCTTTCTCTCTTCTTGGTATTGCATTAGATACAAAAATCTCGAACAGCACGCCTTGATGCATTCTACCAGGAAAGAATCGCGTCAACGCGTAGTATCTCTTGGACAACGTATCGCCTCGTCCTACTCGTCTGTTCAATCCTGACTATCAATTCCTTCCTGCTCTCTTCGTTCTCTCATTTTTTCTAGATCTCTCTCACCTCTCTTTTTTTCTCTCTCTCTCTTTCTCTCTCTTTCTCTCTCTCTCTCTCTCTCTCTCTCTTTTTTTCTCTTTCTAGCATGTTGCATTACGTTGTGTCGGCGGCAGGCAGTCTGGCCAGTTTACTCTTCAGTGGCTAGTCGACCTCTCACTCTCCTTCCCTTTCTCTTTCTCTCTCTTCTCTTTCCATCTTTAATCCTCCGTTCTTCTCTCGCGCACCTTCACTGTCGCCATGCTATCCACGTTCTGTACCTGTCCCCGTATGCGTGTGCGATACCAGTCCTGTGTGCGTATGCGTACAATCCTCGTTCCGACCGTCTCCTTCGCCATCCAGTCCTTTAAAACCGGTACAGTACCGGTAGAAAATGTGTATACCTTCGTCATGAATACGCCCTTTTGTCGTTTAATCATTTTTTTCTCTTTTTCGCGAATGGCAAGATCTCAATTAAGCCTTAAACTTCCATCAGTCTACAGTTTGGTTAAAATGAATAAAAAAAAAAAGAGAGATCTTATACTCTATTTTGAAAATATCCTTTATTTATGTATTGATTTTGTGTTAACGTATTACAAAATATTCTGCATCGCACAGATCGTCTCAGAGAAATTCCTTCTCTTCCGAGGGCGAGAGGGAGAGAGACAAAGGTTTGTTTCGCAATGCGATCTCTATGCTCCATCATTCCGCGTGGTACAGTCTGGTTTGTTAAAAGTGAACGTTCCGCCTGTTCCGAGTAGAGTACTCGTGATTCGACGACAACGAGAACGATTATACATTACGTTGCGGCTATATGGTAACGCATACACGCGGCGGTTAGATTGAAATCGGTACGAAGAAGAAACCGAGCCGAACTGGTCGCACATGAATGAGACTATAATCATGTAGGGAGACGACGAGTCGCATACGCTTAGACGGTCTTTGAACCGCCGGAGAGGGAGAGAAGAGAGAGAGAGAGAGAGAGAGAAAAGTACTTTTTTCCCTCTTTTTTCCGCTGGGCGCGATATAAATTTGTATTCTCCTCGATAAGATCGAGATTTTATCGGTAAAATTTGGTCGATTTGTTGTATCACTAATTCAACGCGTATCTACAACTCTGTTCTTCGATTGAATATTCAACGATCGAAATTAGAAGAAATTCGCGTTAAAATTCTGTTATCCAAATTTAATTGTGATAAGGAAAATCGTAAACATGATTCTTCTCTGTCATGGATTTGACAGTTTATTTAATCCAAGATAAAACTAGATTAATATACAGTATATCTGATTTAAGTGGATACGCGTAAATATTTCGTAGAAAATTAAAGATACAAAAAAGTTGTTCAAACAAAAGTTGTTTGATTAGAAAGAGGGCACAATATGGCGCAATTAGCTTTTTTGTGATTGGAGGTATAGAGGATTCAAACAACTTTTGTTTGAACAATTTTTTTGTATCTTTAATTTTCTACGAAATATTTACGCGTAGGTATCCACTTAAATCAGACATACTGTATATATAATAAATATATAAATATATATAATAAATTATCTTAAAAAAATACGTATTATCTTAACAAATTACGTATGAATAAATAAATGCACGCTTGCCTCGAAGAATCAAAATTATTATCGACACATCATGTATATTACGCGATTCGCTTAATAATTAATAATTCGTCTTAGGTTTATCAAGAATCGCTCTCAAACGGTTTCAACATTTTTGTTATCGCAATTTGCGAGGGATAAAAGAAATAAAAAAAGAGATCAACCTGTTTCGACAATGTGGTTGAATTATCATGCATCGCCGCAACTAGATTCGAAAGGACATATCTTCATCGCGTAAACATCGAGATATCTAGGTGAAGGTGTTGCGATTAGGCACTTCGCGAACTCCGCAGTGGTACGATTACCAGTTTCGTTGAGTAATCGGCAAGGCGCGCATTGATCGACGTGAGTTCCATGTCGCTCGCTCGCCTCGTTGTTCGATTCGCTACCGTACTTTATTCTGCGATCCGATCCGTATCGGCGGCGGACCACCTACTCGTTACCGCGCCGCGATTGCGCGATTAGTATGTCTATTATACAGATAGGGGAAAGGTAATAGAGGAATAAGTGCGATATTCATTATGTCACTGTGAAGCATAAAGTGCAGTGTTTAATGATTTGAGTTTACATATATATGGCAGTGATATATAAACACAGATTATACAAATCTTTTGCAGATTTAAAATTTATATATCTGCCTGAAAGACTCACTAGAGAGAAAGAGAGAGTTTAAGATTTTTTAATTATTTCTATAATTATCGTAATATTGAAGGTTTACAGGAAAGGAACCTTGTGACACGACCATGACGATTACCGCGAGTGCTTCTTGTTTACAGTAGACCCAGACTCCCCCCGTATCGCTCACCTTGACTTAAATCTCATTAAAAGCGATCTCGTCGATCGCCGTCGTTGATCCGTCACCGCGCTCGCGGTCTGCTCGAACTCGGACTCGCACCGAGCCTTTGCCGTTGGCTTCCCTACCTGTTGCACGTCGGACCAGACTAGTTTTTCCTCGAGTTTACCTCACCGCGGTATTTCCACTTTGCGTCGAGAAGCTTGGCTGTTACGGAGTCGCCTCGCCGGAATTGCGGAGGCAATGGACGTTCGTTTAACTGCGTTCGCGTCTTTTTCGATCCAGTATGAATTGTCGCGTGAAATTTTAGACATCCCCGCGCGCGCTGTTCCCGAAATAATTAATACCTCGGGGTTGTTGTACTTCACAACCGTCTCTATATATTTTTACATTGTTTCGCTACGGCATTCGCGCCGAGTCTCTAAAGAAACTTAATTGAAATATGTGACAGATAATTTTCCGACGTAATAGGTCTTTATGTAACGTATATAAATAACAATTATAATTTAAATAATAATTATATATAAATAATAATTTAAAATAATTTATCGTACTATTCAATCGCGTCTGAAACGATCGTCTCAACGTTCTTCGTCATCGTCTTGGATTACGCGCGGCATTGTTTACGAAAAGTCGACGTTTCACTCTTTTCTTCTCTTTATACTTTCGCACGCAGGAGAGAG
>NW_021851238.1:873267-875584 GCF_003651465.1 Formica exsecta
AGTGAGCAAAGATTCAACAGACCTTGACGTCGCCGCCACAGCCGCCGATGTAGCAGATTCCGTCCGTTGAGAATCGATCCTTTGCGCGGCGCGGAAGTCGGAACAAAGAAATCGATTCACCCGGTTGGCGGCCACCTAATCCTCACAAAGCGCCTCACGTCGCCACGAAGTCGAAGTTTACTTTTCGTGCTCAAACATAACTCGGGGGCTTTCGGAAGCGCGTTTGGGCGACGGCGAACGTGAAGCGCGAACGTGGGCGAAGGGTAGGAGAGACAGAGAGAGGGGTCGAAGGAGGAGGGCAGGCGGGCCAGGGAGGGTTAAACACACATAATCCACCGTTTTCCGCTGTAACTCGTAACTCCCGCTCGTATTTTCTGTCATTTCTCTTTCCATTCCCCTTCTGCTTCTGTTCTCGTCCTCTCTCTCTCTTCGCTCGCGCTTTTGGCGTCCTCTCTCTTTCTATCTCTCTCTTTCTTCCTTCCGAAATCCCTTAGCGGATAAGCTATTTCTGTATTCCCGCGACGGTATGCAACGAGAGATGAATAGAGAAAGATGCAACAGCGCGGTGCGGTGAGATGCAATTATTTTAGAAGCTTTGAGAGAATCGAATGCAATCACACAACATACACACACAGATTTAATGTGTGATGCAGATTTTTTTACAAAGTGACAACGAATTAATCTTTAATATCAGAGAATGGGATTTTTCAATAGAATCGGATGTAAGATGTGACAAATGATCGCTCTGCAAATATGACAATATATTATCGATAAGATATATTTTTAATTTTAATATAAAATTGTAGACTTTATACTGTTGTTAAATTTCGAGAGAGCAAACTTTATTTGTTTGAGATTTATTTGGAAAGAAAGAAGGTTTAGCGCTGCAAAGTTATCTTTTAATGTTAAGCGCAACACAAGAGGGATAGGCGAATTTTTTCGATTTCTGATAAGGCGAACAATTAAGGATTAAGTGTTTCGTAAATCCCGGCGAATCGTGCGAGAAAAGCTGAATTGATAGTATCGCGTCACGGCTGAAAGAGATGGGTTGAAAATAATGCTCGATGCCACGCCGAGGTATTTGATCTCTTGTAAAAAATAAAACGGAAAGTAACAAGCGATTAAGATATCGCTCCGATCCACGATTAATGATCCGGCATGCAACGAGGGGCAGATAGGCCCCCGTTGTAAACAACGTTCCCCCCTCGAATCAATATCCGATTCGATTTGTACTTTTCTATGATCTACATTATTATCGAGTGAATATTGTACTATACATAATTGTACGTTATCTGGGACGTTGCACGCTCTCGCGGTTTGAATCTGTATAAATCGCTGAAATTTAATTACGCGGAAAATTGATGAGATGGAACGATAGCTGCATGAATCTTGTAATTTCGCAAACATTATAAATATATTGCGTAATTATTACAATTCACACATCGGGAATATAAAAATGTCCCAACAACGCGATTGCGCACGCGCATTTATTTTCATATGCAATGTCAGAGACATAACGTTACGTCATTAAACGACGATGCAGACGTATCGCTCGGTTTCTTCCGACGCAGCTCTCCGCTCTTAATTCCCACGATTTTTTAGCGCGCAGACGTTACTCGACTCTCACGCGGAGTGCAACGCTTGCAGTTCCTCTGCGGAGTTGCATAGTGCGAAACGAGACTGCAAGCATCTCGCGTAGGGTCGAGCCACAAGAGACGGGAGAGAGAGAAACAGAGAGAGAGAGAGAAAGAGAGTGCATTGGTACAAACACATACAACATGCATACTCGCATAGAAGACTTGTACGTGCGTATTGCAGGGGGGACAGGCACACTTGCTCTGTGTATCGTCTGGTGGAGGGGTAATGCTGGACCCCAGCCTCCTCCGTGCCGTGTACGGTGTATAGCCTATGAGTCGGCTAACACAAAACCAGTCGTCTCTCTACTGGCTAAGCAGCTGGCCGTTTTGGCTTCTAATCCTCTCCCTTTCTTCTTGTCTTTCTCCGATTGTTTCCGCCGTGGGACGTTTCGCGTGCGTGTACGTCGTGTATACGCGGTAATATATTACAAGTTGCTTGAAAATTTCCCGTGTGCGAAGTAGAAAAAACCTCGATGTGCGAACAGTGCAACGAGGCGATCGTACGAAGGTACGCTACATATTGCGAATTGTGTATTGTGGCAGAATCGTGCACGACACTGTGTGCGATGCAATTGCATTCGCGTCGATGCGAATTCGCGGTTATTACAACAAGCGAGATTCGATCAAGCCGTGAAAGCGTCGGAAAATTGGAGCGTTTGTAAACGAATCGATGCGTCGTG
>NW_021851238.1:875756-892111 GCF_003651465.1 Formica exsecta
CGTCGTGTAAAAAAAAAAAACAGCAATTAAATGATTATAAAGTCGATTAAAGTTTTTCTCTAAAAGTCTGCTTAAAAATTAATCGGAGATTGTCTTCATTGTTGTTACAGGCGCGTGTTAACGGATGCGTGATTTGTTTTATAAATACTTTTGTTATTGACAACTGTTGCATTACTGAATGTCCAATATTGTCGTTTGACGAGATGGATTCCGTCGATCTATCGAATCGCCTTCGTCTCGCTCTTCGAGACGCAAAACCAAACGCGATTTTTCCATCGCGAAACTCGGGCGTTTCGCGCCGCAACTTTCACTGGTGATTAACGATTATCGCGGCCGCGGCGATTCGCGTACTAAAGAATATAACGAAACGTTGCGCCGATTCGATTCAGCAATAGTCGGCGATCGTTGCCGCGGCAATCTCCGATTAGGTGACCCGCGTGAGTGAGATTTTCGAGTTTCACTGTCTGTTAATTCGTTGTCTTTAACGTATCCGATGGCGTATGATAATCAACAACCGTGTTGACGCAAAGTCATTCCGTCTTTAATACTGGCATTATTTGGACGGTGATACAGGATTGGCGCCTTCGCCAAACGGATCGTTGTGCGATCCAACCGAGTGAAAATTTGAGTTGTGAGCGAACACTGAAAGACTTTGAAAAGTATACGAATTGGAATATTACATCACGAGATTGATCGGGCAACAATGTTGGAGATCGGAACCGTGTCAAGGCGGCAGGCGCTGCGTAATCAGAGGTGAATTGTCAAACGTATTGCTGCGACATACGATGCACCTGCAATTAATCTCATCTCCCATTTCTCTTAACGCGCTGGCCGAGGAATTCTGCGCGTAGAAGAAGTTTAACGACAGCGGCGAGTGCCACGCACAGAGTGATCAAATAAAATTTCCAAGATTCTGCAATTCTGTAATTTACGAGAGAGGATAAATACGCATCTGTTTGCTTGGAATTCGATCTTTTCAGAGAGCAACGAATTAGTATTAGTTGCACCAAAGTGACTTTGGTAGCTTGAGTAGAGACATATCTGCCCGGTATCGAGGCATGTCGAGCGACGGCAAAGAAAGTAGAAGGTGGTCAATCCTTTGAAATCACAACCCCTTGAGTGGTTGAATCACTTTGAATTACTCCCAGCGGAACCGAGATGGATCGGAGTTTTAAGAACAACGCGGACTTCAAGATGAATCAACAGAACTTCAAGCTGAGCGACTTCGGGATCGACGTGAAATCTGGCCACGATTCGAAGACCGCCGGTCAGTGCAAGGTTCGACGAAGTGCTCAGGTCAGCCAGCGGAACTCGCACGTGCAGCAGCAGGTTGCGATGAGCTCGGGAAGACTCGCCGCGAGTGGCACGAATCTGCTGCAGATCGCGTGCAATCGTTCACGGGCCGGTCCACTGTGCAACACGCTGATGACGTCCAATAGCATCCAGCACAGTTCGAATCAACCTGGACAGATGCAGAATGCGCCGGTGACGGACCGATTCCAAGCATCCAGTCCCGGCAACCTGTCCGTAACCAGTTCGATCGTGCAACTCAGCTCGTCGCCCAATTATTGGAAACAGTACGGGGGGCAGGAGAGCGGGGTAAATATATCGGAGACGAGGAATTGCGAACGGGGCGTAATACGAATACGAGTTCTCGATTGCCGTTAAAGTCGAGAACAATAAGCGATAAGCGGAGAAATTATGCGGCCTGATTATCTCCGCCGTTTATTTAAATGGGCTAATTTAAATTGCCAATGTGCGAATATTTTATGTTTCGCGTAGCGCATTGGTCGGATAGCGTTGTAATAGCTAAGACGCGCTTAACGGCTAACGATAAATTTCGAGAATTTCTATCGAATGCTGCATTGTACTCACCATGTCCAAGAAGGTGTCCGGCATGTGTCCGAGAATTCCTCGGCTCGTAAATTCTAGCTCGAACCGGTGTCTTGCAACGAACGCACTTGATGTCCCAGCTGGTTCGCGTGAAATTTGCCACTCGACCTCGGACAAGGTAAACAATGCGTTTACAGTTCGAGCACGTATTGTTAAGATAAAAACCCTTAATCTCTTAAAAGGTATTAGTTTAATGCTCGTGTGTGATTTCTCGAGTCGGTCCGTATACCTCTTGTCACATTATGATTTTATCGCAAAAATGTGTATATAATGTTTTTTTTTTTTTTTTAAATTTACTAGCATCTTCAAAATAACGGCGATATCTTGTGATAATTGCGGGGGAGAGTAATTACTCGTTTCCTCTACGGTAGCAATCGTTGCAACAGGAAGTGTCTCTCGACGTTTAGCCTCAAGCGTCGTGGTTCTCGTATCTAATGTTTGCCTCTGTCTCTCTCTGTCTCTCTCTGTCTGTCTGTCTCTCTCTCTCTCTCTGTCTCTCTCTCTCTCTCTCTTCACATGTGTAACAATTCATGGCGCGTTTCGCTTGCAAGGCTAATTAGTATGTGCCGCTGTGCCGCGTATTAGGCGGTGGTCACGGTTGCATACGAAAAACACACACGAAGAGAAGGCAGCGACGCATCCACCGTTGTCATTTGTGAAAGAATATATTTTCACGAAATTCCAAGAATATTTCCCATTCCACATCCTCTCGTTCGATATCCGTTTTGCCACCGTTTATTTTATTTTTTGCTTACAATATTTTCGCGATTGTTCATTGTACAGAGAAGATGACCTTTAGTAGAAAAGAATTCTCTTATCGAGCTAATGTTATTAACAAGTTCTACATTAGAGAGAAATAATTTGAAACAAATCAGTCGGCGCGATGAATCAGATTCTGTCGTGCGATTCCCCATATCCGTCATCAGTCAGATAATTGAAAATTCTTTTTGCGACGAACGGACAACATGATCATCATGATCGAGCATCCGGTTAATTTACTGTAAGCGGATACAGTCCGTTATCGCGATTCAATCATAACTCATCCGGCATATATGTATATGTATGTATATCTTGTCTCTGTTCTCTCTCCCTCTCTCGCTCTCTCGCTCGCTCCCCTCTTCCTTTTTCTCTCAATTAATGGGAATTAATTGATCACGGTAGTCGTTAATGCTAGCAGGTGTATTCCACAATGAGAGTTACAAATAAATAGAAGCGGCTTTCTCTCTCTCTCTCTCTCTCTCTTTCTCAGCCGATGTGCGTCGTCGTCAGGACAATTATTTTAATTAGATCGCGAGATCTCTCGTTAAAGTGCCTGCGATACCTTTGTGCGCATCATAGATACATCCTGCTTATCTGACGTCGACGTTAAGATTTATGATTGCCGTCGAACTGGGCGTATCGCGTTTAAATAATTATAGCTTTGAGAAATTGAAAGAGGCTAAACATTTCAAGATGAAAATTTTAAGATTTTCTTTTTTTTTTTGTAACAAGAAAATTATATTCTCCGCGATGTGTGTGTTACATTTATGAAGCCTCTCTCTCTCTCTCTCTGTTTCTCAGCCAATGTGCGTCGTCGTCAGGACAATTATTTTAATTAGATCGCGAGATCTCTCGTTAAAGTGCCTGCGATACCTTTGTGCGCATCATAGATACATCCTGCTTATCTGACGTCGACGTTAAGATTTATGATTGCCGTCGAACTGGGCGTATCGCGTTTAAATAATTATAGCTTTGAGAAATTGAAAGAGGCTAAACATTTCAAGATGAAAATTTTAAGATTTTCTTTTTTTTTTTGTAACAAGAAAATTATATTCTCCGCGATGTGTGTGTTACATTTATGAAGCAAAGTGTAATTACAAGTTTGGAACAAACTAGATGTGCTAAAACGTGAGAGACTTATAACAAGTTCACAAAAGTCGTTACGACGCATGATATCAAGATATATGAAATAATCTAAATGAGTATTGCATCTTCTGGTACGTTACAGAATTTCATTTTAATTCCCGCATAATATCGAGATCTAATTGACTCTTGTCGCAATTGTTTAAAAACAAATTATTAAATTTTGACAATTTTTAATTTGCTAGTAATAAAGATAAACAATGACATTCTTCTCTGGTTCAACAATATCGCTTTAACGATAGCAAACATTTCTACAATTTTAAGTTTTAAATCACTTGTTTGTAATACTAATTGAAGCCATTAGAGCGGTTGAAGGAAAATAAAAGAAGGTAAAAGAAGACAAACGTAAGCACGAAGTTGGTAATAACGAAGTTAAATACCGGATGATTCCGAATATATATCGTAGGATGCTCCGCACGTTTTAGAATGTACGAAGGTTTCGCTTTGGAGGACGGCAATGCCACCAGCCTCTCAAGACTGGTTTCCGTGGTTAATGTCGGGCTTTCGCAGATTTCCGTCTCGATAACTGTAATCGTAAAGCGAGTCATTACGGTAATCTTGGCCTCGTTCGCGCGGATTTGCTTCTAGCCGCCGTGCCGTTCCGACCAGCTTAAACTCCCATTCGCGCTTCTTAGATTTTACGGTGTAAGGATTAACGATGGAAGACGGTCGCGCCTACCCTTTTGCCGTAAATTTTTACAGCATCGTAAATTTTTTGGTTATTTAATAAACGTACAACCCGCTAAGGGGAGATGCGATTGTCACTCGGTAACCTTGAAAGATATCGTTGCGCTCGGTCAAACAGGGAGAGATGCAGTCTGCCATCTCGTTAACATACCGAAGAAGCAATTATAATTATGAAATACTTCGGGCGAATCGACGGAAAAGCATTAAAGTAGTTACCGCACTAGGCTGCGCATTCTTTTTCTTTTTCTCTTTTTCTCCTGTGGGAATGGCACATAATAATCTTGCTCTCACATTCTTTACGGCTAATTGTAAGAAGCTTTATTTCACAAATCGATTCGCAACTCGAAAATCAATATTGTACATGTTTTGTGCATATTTTACGCGTTCGAAACGCAACTTAAGGGATCTTCTTAGTTTGACGCTCTGAAAAAAAGGCGATTTTTGGGAATTTTTTAAAAGAAAAGTATAAAACATATTAATTCCAAACTTTCCACGTTTATTAAGTAACATTTCAAGTCCAGCTATTGTAGTCATATGAAATACAAAAACCAAAAAGATTCTTAATCTGTATGAGTGTGGCTATCGCGTGAACTAGAATAAAAAAAAAATATTGAAAAATAAAAAAATGGCAGCGTCTCAAAAAAAATTTCATTTTTCACCAAAAAATTGATTAGTTTTGTAAGTCGCAAAATTTGAATTTTGCAAATATCAATTTTATTCTAATTCACACGATAACCACACTCATACAGATTAAGAATCTTTTTGGTTTTTTTATTTCAGATGAGTATAACGACTGGAATCATGTCCGCCACTTTTTTTTTAGACATCCTGGTTGGACTACCATAACTCCGAAACAAACAAATATTTTTATTTGAAAAAATTTTAGGGTATACTTGAAATGTTACTTAATAAAAAGTTTGGAAAATTTGGAATTAATATGTTTTATACTTTTCTTTAAAAAAATTCCCAAAAATCGCCTTTATTTTCAGAGCATCAAACTAGAAAGACCCTATAAGACAAACTCTGGCATATACTTTAAACACAAAATCGTAAAAATCTAAAATTTGACGTTAACAAAGTTAACTCATTTCTGTTTCAAGTTCCTAATTTATCAGGCATAACAACATATAATAATGATATAATTGTATTCATCCTGCTTCAAGTTCGACGTTACTTGTAGTGACGCGAGGAATGTGAGGTGATCTCGTTGCAATTCGCGTCCAAGCAACATCTCTGTTGAATGGAGGTGCGGATAGCGTGGAGGCGATCGTTCGGTATTCCTTACGCGGTGTCGCGGGGGAGGAGAATTCGTTCCTGTCGACGGACGGAACTGCATGCCGCTTGTAATTCTGTGCAACGTCGTCTTTTATACGGACTTAAATCACATTCTCGCGAAGTGACTCGATCCTTCCCCTCCCTCATCCTTCGAATAGTGCGGTGACACGCACGCGTGATATATTCTCTATCGGGTGATCCGAGAGAATCTGGCGAGACGAGAGAGGCCTATTCCGCGGATTTGATCCTTTTGCAGTGGTCTGACTTTACATGGGCTCAAGTTGCATTCTCGTCGAGTGAGTCGGCGCAGTCGACGAGAAAGAAAGGGAGATGGAGAGAAATCTCGCTTGGTTCTTCGTCTGCTCTCATTGTTCCTCTCAGCGAACTATTGTTCCTATATCGGCGGGCGAGTTCTTGTAGCGCGTCTTTGTTCTCCAAATTTTTTTACAGCTGAATCGTCGCCGAATGTCTCATCTCGATAATTCAAGTATCAATAATAGTGATGTTGGTTGACAACGATAGGTTAACGATATCTGTATTCATTTAAATGAATGATCGAACCGTAAAAAGATGATTTAAAGATTCTTTAAATATATAAGTTATAAATTTTTTCGGCGTAAATTTTTCGGACCTAGTAATTTTTTTGATAGCTTATCAGCACTCAATATGATTAATGAAACGTGTCAAAACACATTAAATTGATGAAACATGTCAAAATATTTACGCGATTAAAAATACTTGTTCGAATTGGGTTTGAAGAACGCGTAAGAAATTTTTTACCTTTGCGAACGATGAATCTCTTCGAAATTCCACGATCGCGCGTGTATCGATGACGGCGATAAATTATTAACCGGCACGAGTTATACGAAGACGAAGGGAAGAACAAGCCCCAAGAAAATGCGACCCGGAGGACGTACTCGTTAAAAAACTATCACGTAACACGTATCAGCCGGCTAATTGTTGATTATGCAGCCGTTTTTCCTGGCTTCCTCTCGGTGTGTTGTATCGGTGCGTTGACGATACGCCTAATAAATAATGTAAACCGCCGCGGATCTCTCTGGTATCTTTTCACGTGTTGCTGCTTGGCGGAGGAGGGCGTCCGCACGAGAAATTACATATGCACACCTGCCCTGTATGTTATAACGTTGTAAACCCGACGTGCGCCTCTCCTCACCGTCGACGGCGGTGTTGGTAACGTTTGCGAAGGCTGGTCGAACTCGTCTTCGTGTAAATGGCTTTAAGCCTCTTACGTCAGGTTCCCCGCGGGTGGATACCACTGATAATTAACAATTAGTGGACGCCAATTAAAACGGGCCGACCGTCCGGCCGACAGGCTACGCATTCGCGATGACGATCACCCTGTTCCGACGAGATTTACAGCTTGCGTCATTCGCATCAAGGAAAAGTTTAGGCGAAAGAATTTTTATTTTCGAAAAATTTCAGAATTGCCGTACAATTTGAATTTTAATGGTAATTTTTTTAGAGTTGATTTTATCTGAAATCTCGAAAAAGATCATTATACGACAAAAAAGAAGTATAATATACTTTCGTTTTAGTTATTTTATTTATATGTCTTTTAGCTTCGTTATTTTTACAGAATTCGTGATCTCGCAAAAAAAAAATTATTCTCGTAAATATTTCGTTGTTGCAGCAGTTTGCGCGTGATGAAGGTATCAGAATCGCTTCTTAATTCGTGTATTGTTTTTCGAGCCGATTGAATTCTCTCGATCACATTTTCCCTGTTTGCACAATTGGCCGACTCGGCCCGATGACGACGTACATCGCTTCCTCTCGACGGCGATTAATCCGAAAAACGACGCTGTGTATCTAAATGAAGCCGCTTTGTCTCGGAAATATTCGGGACAGCTCAACGAAAATTACACGCGACTGAGCGTTTAGTCATCCGACGATTATGGCGTGCCGAAGCGTAGCACATAAAAATATCCTCCCGCAAAAACCATGGATCGTGAAGGCTTCTTTAACGTAACCGCGCGTGACTAGAGATGATGGTATCTTTTTAACGTACGTATTCTGCGAATAAATCGTCGCAAAAATTTTCAAGAATAACATCGCGTTGCAATTTACGAGACACGCACAATCGCCTTTGCTGTGAAAATCTATAAAAAAAAAAGATGTATAAGAATATATACGTATACAAATACACAGAGTATTATAGCTGATAAAAGCTGATTTTTATTTTGATCGTCGCTAAATTGACGTGTGCCGTCTCTCCTCCGGTTAAATAAATACCAAGTCTTTTTTATACCGCGACGTAAGCATAACATCCGATCGGATGACGGATGAAATAACGTCTACTAAACAAATCTCAAATATTGCCGTACCTCGCGTGTTTCGTCTCTCCCGGGTCGTTTCCTCGGTAATCGTGATATCTTGATGCTCGCAATGATACGATAAGTGCGATTCTGTGAAATCGGACCTCTCGATAAGTTCTCGCATATATACCAAATGATTCGATATAACATTGTCATATAAAAGCAATATTTTTTTTTATAGATAGAGTGTATTCCAAAATTACCACACATACATACACATATAAATAAAAATTTTTTCTTATAAATTTTGGATAAAAAGTATAAAATTGCGATAAGATTAATTTTTGACTTTTAAATGATGAAAAATAAATAATATTGAAGATAATAATTTCTAGAAAATGCATGCTTATGCTTTGAAAAATAAATGTGAAATACATTTTTTGTTAGCATAAAATGTGATCAACGGTATATTTACATAACTAATCGTGCGCGACAACACGTTTAATTCGCCTTGAAAATTATTCAAGGCGCGATATCTTCGTACAAGTGCAAGTGTTCGGTCTTTCCTGTTCGAAGAAGAAGAAGTCTCAATTCCTGGCAGCCGTTCGAAATTGCGCGACCGGAAGTCGTCCTGTGTCGGTACATGCCTATTCCATCTACGGGTATTTCCTTTACGATCGCCCGTACACTTCTCCACCATGGGAACCCATCTTGATCGTATGGGGGAGACTATAAGAGACATAAATTTACAAAAAGAAGAGACAGAGTCATTACCATAGCGTGCTAAACAGCTTTTATCGTGGCACGAAGTTCCCACATTTCTCCTTAGCGTCTTATGAGCAGGCCCCTATGCGTCGTCGCGAATTAAGATTTTGCACAAGCACGCCAACGGCGCAAGAAGTTAGGGGAAGTGAAGCGATGCCGCTATATAACCGGCATGCACACATAAATGCCGAATAATGCAGAATGCATTTTATTGCAAACAATTTGTTAGATTGTAAGATTAGATACGCAAATGTCGAAGATAAATTTGCCGTCATAAAGATTAAGAGAAATGAGGAAATTGATTTATTTTCTTTTCTTGCATACAAATAATTATTTATTTATTTTTACTATATATAAAATGTAGCGGCGAATGATTTGTGACACTTGTATTATTCGATAATTAAATAATACGAGAAAGGAGTATATAATATATAGTCTAAGAGAGAGAGAGAGAGAGAGAGAGAAAAGATTCAGGATAAGTAAATCTTCTCAATTGGCGGTATATCGATTTGTTTGCCTTATGAAGACGCCTATTATCGCCCAACGGGACATATTTCGTTTCGAATTGTTGCAGAAGGCTAAATTATTCTCTATTACTAATATCGCCAACTCTACTTGTGCGTGACGCCGGCAATTTGTGTGGGGATTACCAACATACATTGCGCGGGGAGTCAGGCGTTACGCTTTTGCGTGCGTTCACGCGTGTGTGGAAGCCGCGTGAGGCTGAAATTATCTTGCCGTCATCTACGACACATGGGGCCCATTAACTACGCAGACCGTTGCATTAATTTTTTTACAAATGCCTCGCCATTAACCCATTATGCCGACAAAGGAGAAAAAGTGACGAGTGGCGTGACGAATAATAAACCTCTCCGCGACTGATAAGACATATCGATTCGCCAATTACGTATGGTTTTATAATCGAGGTGTCCGATCCGAGACGCGAAAAGTAATAAATGTAGCTCTGAAAAAATAGTAGTGACGGCAAATTGATCCGTATTTATAATGTTTTTTACCACATTCTCTAAAAACGAGACGAGAGATCGACTGATGATGACGTCTTCAAAAATACTTCATATACACACACACACACACACACACACACGAGAAGGTAATATAAATAATGCTATGTGGGAATTCCCAGGATCCGGGGCTCGATGAGAAATGGAAAAAATTCATTATTTCGCCGAGACACCTGGTTTCATCTACTTGCTACTCGACAAGCAAACGTCTCGTTATAGCAATTAATAAGGGGATAATCGACGATCCATTATCTCGTTGATAATGACTCTCCGCTTTTCACATCGTTTCACGTACTCTTCCTTTTTCTCTCTCTCTCTCTCTGTGTCATCTCGTCGTTCGACTACCCTTAAATTCATTTCCGCCCACGTGTGCTTAAGGGGGAACTGAACGGATCAGATATGTCAAAAGTTAATAAATCTAATACATTTCGAAATTCATGAATTTGATATTGCGCACACATACAAAGCACTTATAGCCTTTTAAAATATAAACTTAATAATTATTTATTAATTAACTCACAAATTAATAATTAATTTGTGAATTAAAGTAAATTAAAATTTTTATTTTCATGGATCTTTGTATATGATCACTATAAAATCTTCGTGATCTTCTAAAGTCATTACAAAAAAGTTAGTTTGATATAAAATATCTTTCACGATTTTGAGATTAAATTATATTCTACAAAGCAAATTTTTACTTTAACTCATAAATTAATTATTAATTTTATATTTTAAATGGCTAAAAGTGTGTTTTGTGCAATGTCAAATTCATGAATCTCGAAATGTATTGGATTTATTAACTTTTGACATAACTTTATCTGTCCAGTTCCTCCTTAAATAACCGTCATAGTTATAGGGAAGAGTAAGAGAAAGCGTGAAGAGAATAATCGCGCTCGTTGATTTCAGAATCTTTAACATACTTGATACGATTATATGATTTGTGTGACTCTAGTATTAAACAATTATTTTTAATTATTATCATTATATAAAGTTTACCTTGAGAATTATTCTTATCAATTATTATTATCGTAAGTACATGTATTTTGAGTTCTCGCATATAAACATCATGTATCGTCTTTCATAGTTATAAAATAACGAATTACAATAATTAAAGTCAGTTTGCAAATTGGTCTTGTAGTATTGGGTTAAACGCGGGTCAAGCGAGTAGGCGAGCTATGAATCACGGTCATGGATGTGGAATCTACGATTGACATAGGGAGGGATAAACGACGAGGACGACGATGCGGTTGATCGAGAACGTGAGATGGCCATCACGTGCTCAATTTTCTGAAGGTTTCATAACATCCATCTCGTGGAAAAGAGGTGTGCCGCACTCTTCTGTCCTATTTCAGATCCTCGGAGGCTAATTTCCCTGACAGAGACATTTCCGTTCGAGTCGGTTCTCTCGTATCTCCGATCGTTTTCTCTCTTCCCTCATCCCCCTCTCCTTTCTGTGTCCCCCGTGAATCGTAAGACGAGGGGCGGCGAAAGGGAGAACTAAATCAATGTAGGACATTTATATTGGCTGGAAATCGCTGACTCTTCACGGGGACCACCGTGGACAACCCGACCGACCCGGGACATATTAAGATTTCTGATCCGCCGCGGCGACATTTTTATCATTGCGTGTCCTTTCCTTTCCTATACGTCCTGCCGCGCGAGGAGGAAATAAAACGTGAATTATTGTCCACGCGGTGTCTCTCTCGCCGTGACCGCGCGCAGTGATCCAGCTCTGGTCCACGGGCCCGGGTTAGAGTGGCCGTTACTAGCGGCCGTTTTCGGTGAATAATTTAATGGTCCGTTTAGTGATGTCGGCTCGTGAATATCGAACGATGTCTCACGCGCGATATGCTTGGTAAACATTTTTCGGTCGGGTGGAATTCTCGCGGTACGGATCTGCGGTTAATTGAAAAATTCGAGTAAATTCTATAACGATTAAATGCAAATCGAAATAGAGATGCGAAACGATAAGCGATTAAAATATACTACTATATTTCTAATTTCTCGCGTTAGATATATATTATTTTTATCGCGTCTTTTATCATTCATTAATTAATATATTTAATATCAAATTTGTGAATGTTATTAGCGTATTAGATCAATTTATTTTGAATCGATGGTGACTTAATAATTTTTTTTTTTTTTACTATGGAAATAAGAGAGAAAGGAATAGAGAAGGAGATATGAGATACGAGATTGGCCACTGTCAAAATATCGAGATTGACCATGGGTATGAAAACAATTCATTTAAATTAATAGACCCAAAGACCGTATAGCGGAACTTATCACTCAATTAGTATCAGTTTTATTCATTTCTCTCTCGGTCAGAGAAATGTTCTTATTTGTAAGGTTGTTATCGACCGGCTTCACTGATAAAACACGATACTTTTATCAGGGACCGCGATTATTCCTCGCTTCTATCTCTCCCGGATACATCAGGCCACGCTCTCGAAAACGATTTCATTTTTCACGTGCACGTCAACGATATTATTCTCTCTTTCTTTCTATCTATCTATCTATCTATCTATTTTTGTTTTATTTTATTTTACATTGATGCAAACGAAAAGGTAAAAAATAGAGGAGGACATTCATTCGCGGTTGCCATCGAGATAAGCATTTATGATCGACCGGCTAATGCGATCGTTGACGCCTCTATCGGCAAATTTATGAAACGTGATTTATATCATATGACGTACGAGAGAAACTGTTCTCTCGCGTTTTATGCGAGAGCCGCGCCCGATACCGGCGGACTTATCGGACATCCCATGCAGCAGTTGGGATATATCACGAGGTTGCTGGTGCACCTCCGCGTCGCTTCTCGCGCGGAATCCGCGCGCGTTACGAGAAGAGGAACTTGTCTCAAGCGCCCTGACGACGATTGGGCCGCTCGTCGCTCCCACCTCGGAGCCGCTCGCTCTCGATCGGCCCTGGTGAACACGCGCGACGCGACACGACACCTCGGTAGTTGCGCGTAGTCAGCCGCATCGTTCGGAGTCGTTTCGCTTCGTCGCGATTCTTCCGCACGCGCCGAGTCTGGCGTTTGGCCGGCTCTTCCGGATACCGTGTATATACCGAGCTACCGTGGGTCTCGAGCCGATACTCTGCCGCGACGTGGACGGGAGTTGCGAAGTTTCCGTCGGCAAAGTTGTACGATTCTTTCATGGCCCCGGGAAGGCGTTAAATTTCGGCCTGGCGCCCCATAGTCCTCGCGTTAGCGAACCAAGTTTATTCTACCTCTTGCCAGTCCGCGAACGAGCGCGGTACTTTTCGACGTGTTGGAGAAGCGAAAGACGAAGGGAAGAAGGGAAGGAGAGAGACGAAAGGAGGGTGGAAGAGAGGTATCGCGAACGAAAGTTTTCGACGCGGTGCAAGCGGATAAGGCACAGAGTGGCGTCGTGGAATATTTTAACATATATCATGAGATGAAATTGGAACGAGGGGGATACGTATATTGCTCGATAGAGAGAGAAGGGGGGCGCTATCTCTAGCTCGTTCCTCTCTTCTTCGCCGGCTGTTCCTCATCCGCTTCGTCTTCTCGTTCGCGCGGCAACTTCTCTCCTTGCTGAATCGACGGCGTGCCTTTGTCGTCATTGTCGTAGTATGTTGCTCCGTGTAATCCGCATGTGACGGAATTGCTGTATCGTCGACTCAACCTGCGCATGACCCCGCTGCCAACATGTTTGTCTATCCCACGGACTACGGCAACTATAAGATGGTAAATTTACCGAAAATGCCAAGTTTCTCGATTATATCTATACCTCGGTGCCCCCGAAACGATCGATAGATTCATTCATGTCGCGTGCACTCTCTTTGCACAGCTTCCTACATTGTTCTTCCTCTCTCCTCGAAAAAAATCGCACTCCGTATTTTATCTCGGTTTAAATGTAGTGTATATAGAGAAAAAAAGGAGAAAGGAATTGAATATAATCATACTATTATATAAAGGAGAAAAGTTTGTTTGTTTGTTCCATTGTTCGGGGTAATCTCAGAAACTATTGAACCGATTTGAAAAAATCTTTTACTGGTGGATAGCTTAGATCTTTCTGAGTAACATAGGCTATATATTATCGCGCTGCAACGTCTAGGAGCCGAAAGAAAACAGTAAGAAGCATATACGTGCCGAGCGCGCGAAGTGCGCGTGGAACGAACGCCATCTAGTATATAATAAAATAGATCTACAATTTGAAGCTAAAAGTACGAATGTGTTCCGTAATTCGCGATATAATTTGCTTTTGATCTGTGACTTTTGCGAGGACAATTTTTCCTGGTTTATTTAGAATTAAAGAATGCGGGTGTCCATGATGGATGACGGCTGAGTAATCAGAGTACATTAGATGATATCGTTCGGATGGTATCTCGCGATAACGAGCTTTAATTCTTCATATGTAAATGATTGGAACGCGTTATCGGATTAGACATTGAATTTTTATCGTTTGCGTCCGCGACGTGTCGCCAATTTGCGTCATGTTTCACGGACGTCACGACTTTTCAATCTCAAATATCTCTAATAGCAGTAATTAATTTATCATAGTCTTACCTTTCGGCTTTTATTGCGTTAAATTTAAAATTGGAATAAATAAATAAATATATATAAATTATATTGATATTAATAGAATAAGAAAAATTGAGATCGATCTCGACTTCAATAATTTTGATAAGAAAGAATGAAATTTTGTGTTGTATGTGAATAGTTGTATGAATCATCGTTGCTCTTGAAATAAGTAAGTACCACGAATGATAACGAATGAAAATGGAGCGCGT
Organism: Formica exsecta; assembly: GCF_003651465.1. Classification (NCBI taxonomy): domain Eukaryota; kingdom Metazoa; phylum Arthropoda; class Insecta; order Hymenoptera; family Formicidae; genus Formica; species Formica exsecta. The sequence goes on from NW_021851238.1 coordinate 890,335, forward strand.
GACAACGGATTGGCGCGTTATCTCGCGATTACTAATTTTATGAAAGTTATTATGAAATAGATTATTAACTTATATATCTGCTAATCGATATCAACGTGGATATAATTAAACGAGATAGCGATAGTAAAATTCCGGAGGGTTCGATAGATCGATCGTTATCTGGAAATCAGCAGCCATCGGCATGGACGTATCTGTATATAATATACGTATACGCGCATGTACACGTATAATATATATATATATATATATATATGTATATATCATTTGAAAATCGCATAACGATCCGAATGGACGATAAAAGGGATTTTACGAGCGCGCTAATATTCAACCGTTTAACGTCCGCTCGTAAAATTTGCCGTTCTGCCTGTCGCGCGTAAAAACAATAACAATCTCGTTATTTGTTCAACCGGCATGGCGGGGCGTCGAAGTTCGTCGCTGGGATTTCGCGGGTATATCCGACGCCGACGTTGAAAAAAATTCCACGGAAAACTTTGTCGACGAGATATTGCCAATAAAAGCAATTTCCCGGTGTTCGCTGCGAAACGCGCTACTTTGTTGTTATAACGACACTTATTAAAGCTCCGGCATCTTAGTAGCGTTATCTTAATAATTTTTCCGCCGCTTCCCTTTGATGTACGTGATACTCGTTAATATCGATTTATCGCTCTAAATTGATTTACTCGTAGAATCCTGCACGTTGTCGAAAATGATCGTGAATCGCGCGAATCGCTCCGAATGGTCCATTAGACGAAGCTGCGTCTTTAGAGATTTAGAGATGCAATTGCGACTTTGTACATTATAACGGATCTTTGAAAAATAATTGTCATCTCGCAAAACAGGTGCGACATGTTTGCAAGTAACAAACATCGTCATGTTTTGCGTCTCGCGAATATACATCATAGATTTCTCAGAGTTGTGTGATGAAAAGTCATACATATTGTATGTTTAAATTAATATTTATTATTAAATTAAAATACCGAATTTAATATTTTTAGCAAAAATAAAGAGACATTTTATTTCACTGAGAGAAAGGAATAGACAGAAAAATCATGAGTTAAATATATTAAGAAATAAAAATGTAGCAATTAGTTATAAAAAAACATAAAACATGTGTACGAATAATCTCAGAAAAAAAATTTCATACGCTTAAATATTCAAGATAATCTAAATGATGATAGATCTATAAAATCGGCAAAGTTTTCACCGCGAGGGTTCGTTATTATGGATCAGATGAGAAAAGTAGCAGTTTAAGTACGCTTTCGAAATATGTGTCGACGCTCGTGGCACCCGGTAGCTGACCGGAATGGCTTATAAATGGGAGGCTCTCCCCTCCTCTCGTCGTGGGGGGAGCGAAAAAGTTTTATCAGACATCGAACACCGGTAGTTGGTAGGAACGCCCGAATAGTTTGGCTTAGTTTCCGTTTTCTCGTCGAGGAGCGCCCGGTACGGGAATTATATCAAGCAAAAGTATCAAGAAATACGTTCCCGAAGCTTATTGCTGTTGTTTTCAACTGAAATAATGGCCTGCGCCGGGTACCGCGTCTATTGGCCCTTATACCGGGTGTGTGTGCTTTACCGCAGAACGACGCCGAGACTACGAGTGAGATGTTAGAAAGCGCGAAATTTCGACTTGGCGAAAGTCCAGCGAAGTTGTATCATATCGCGTCTAGAGGGGGACGAAGGGGGAGGGGATCGTTCTCGAAATAATTACTGCGGGGAAGGAACGACATCGTTACTTGATTAGGAAGTTTGGCGCGCCGCGTTTTCGAAGCAGAGC
>NW_021851238.1:896086-991655 GCF_003651465.1 Formica exsecta
TGTTTTAATTGACCGGAATTTTACAAACATAATGAAGCGAATGCAATGCGTCGCTTTTATTTCTGACGAACGAAAAATTTGGTTAAACGTCACGCGACGATGTATTTTAAACTCGATTCGGACGCCCATTATTCGGCCACGTGCGCGATGAATTGACAAAAGCGACTTTTTCTGTTAAAAAGAGAAAAGAAATTTTCGAAAAGTCTACAATAATACTTATAATTGCGTATCATTTTGAATGCATCGTTTATTTAGATCTGGGATATTCGGACAAGCAACAATCGGATGACATATGATTGATTGAATCCGCGCCTATTTTTTTTTTTTCGCAGATGGCAATACCGCAGGAACCGGTCCTGGAGATCCGTGGACGGGTGGCGGTGGTGTTCAACCCCCATACAGTGGATATGCACCCCCTCACCTGGCGCAGCCAGCCTACCCAATGCACCTACCCCACGACCCCATGGTAAGTGATTTTTCTTCTATCTTTCTCTCTTTTATCTACCTGCTCCTTTTTCACCCTTTCTATCCCAACTACCTTCCAGTCGCGGTCGAACCCGAAGAAACGATCAATCACGCGTGACTCGGCTGCTAGTTCCTCCGAAGCCGTTGTCGTGAAAACGACGTCTCTGGAACTTCTTAATAGACACGAGGATATTTCTCCTCCCGGGATTCTCTCTGTCGTTGAACATGCGAGTCGGACGAGGAAGTCGACAGATTAAAACCTAAGCGAGCGACCTAATCTTGATGCTCCGAAAGATCGATGTGTCTCTCGAGCGGCGTGTTCTCCCCCGTCCCGAAAGTTATGAAGTTTGACGAAACCTTGAACGCATCATCGGCGTTGTGTCGGATAAAAATTTGATCGATGATAAAAAATTGATTCCGAACCCGGAAAACACGTACTCGGTAATTTTTCGCGAACTTGTTCGTATCGCGATTATAATGTCGCGGTCGCTGGATAATTAAGTTCGATTGGGAATCGCTGTTGCAAACTTTTATTCGATCAATGATGTATATCGATGGGGGATTGGAAAAAGGCAAAGGCAGTTATTTGAGATGCACTCATCGCGGACAAGATTTGGAATTTCGCTGCACAATCGGGAGAAAACATTCTTCGACAAATATACAAACTTTTCGGAGATTTATCGTTTCGTTTGATGGCTTTCCGCGGAACATGATAAGTTGCGATCAAGGAGCTCCGCGTGGAGATGAATGCACTAAATCTCGCCCGGGGATTCGCTCCCGAAGTGCGCTCCGAGGTCGTCTCGAGGACGAGCCGCGCGTCGCTTTTCGGTCGGTCGGCCATTACTCTCCGACTTAACGGCGTTGACTTTAATCCTCTTCATTTGACCGTGATCCGCCGTGACCAGCTGGCGGACTCTTTCTGGCCGTCTTATTTCGGACCACCCGGTTGACTGTCGCGTGCTCGCGACAGGAGAGAGACGCGTACTTTCTCTCTCTCTCTCTCTCTCTCTCTCTCATCGTCATTTCGCTACGGTTGAGAGACACTGTTGACAGTGCTCCGCGTACCCCGGAGTAACGTCAAATGACTCACTGGCGTCTATATATAGACCTTCGACCCTCCCGCTACTCCGTGTTTCTAGTCAAGTGCAGCCTTCGTTTGATTTACGCCGTTCATGGTTACCACGAAATCCTCCTCTTCGTGGCACCTCGTACCACGTCTCTCGGCGGCCTCTTTCTCTTTGAGACAACGAGAGGAGGTTTCTGCTCCCGGCGTGTGACGTCGCGTTTGCGAGATACCTTCGATGAGAATCGTTAATAGCTGCAAACGGCGCGGCGTTATTTTATTTTTACTAAACATTATTCTGGAATATCTGTGAGATACATGTATATTGTATATATAATGGATTCTTGTATAAACTTCCGGCGCACTCGAATCATAAAGCCCGCTTAAACTTTAACGACCGTAAGACAAGCCATTTTATTATCTTTCGCGTAGCTACAGTGAGGTCTTTCGATCTGCGTGATATGACAAGAAACGTCGTAAAGAAGTTGTACGATTTAGGATTAACGCGTCCAAGGAGAAGAAGATGGAGTCAAGAGCTTCACCGTAAGATTTCTTTCGTTTACCAAGAGTTAAACATTTACGATCCTAGTTTAATGACCCATCTTCCGAGAATGCGCCGTCCGCGTCCATCGAAGAAGAATCCCTCTGCTGATGTCTCTAGTTTTTTTCTCGTCCATCGACACGATCCGAAATCCCGCATTCATCGCTGCTTCTTTACAAAACATCGCGCTGATTAAAAGACGATGTTTACAGACTCTTCTAGTAGGCATTTCGTAGGCCACTCTAATTTGTTGATAAATACATTAGAACGGTGGCTTAAAATTAGACTTTTATGAACGAGTTTTCAGTAGGTGCGAGAGAGCGCTATTCGTAGCGCTTGGCGTATCCAATATCAAAGCTGACCAGAGTGATCCATTATGATTAGAGAAAGAAAGAAGAAGAAAGATAGAGAGAGAGAGACGGACGTGTTTAAAGAAATCGTACAAATTACAAATCATCGAGAGTCGCATGCTACAGATATCTTTATCGTTTGTAGCTACACGAGAGATAAATCAAACTCGGTTTCGCGCGTTCGCTCTCAGAGTTGGCATTCCCTTTGAAATCCTCTCATCGGAAATCTCCTAACATCTTACAAAATCTTTCCAACGATAAAACGAAGATAAAGACTTAGATATAATAACATTGTTGCGTGAAGCAAATCGACAGTCGGTATATCGTAGTCTTTATATCGTTGTCGTGTTTCACAAGTCCTCAAGTTTCCACGACGAAGACAGAGATACTGAACACGCAAATTCGACAATTAATTACCGAAGACGTAAGCATGTATGTTCACCAAAACACGTGACCCACTTCGCCGCAAGAACCAAGCTTGGAACCATTTGCGCTCGGCGGTTTCAGGCATACTCGGCGATGTCGCCGAACGGTGAATCTGCAGCGCCGATCATGGGCTCGGCGGTGACCAGTGCGGCTTCCCTGCCGCCAATGTCGACATTCCGGGGTAGCGCCGCGGTTGCGGCGAACAGCGGCACAGGGGCGCCGTCCCCGGCATCGTTGCAATATAGCCATAGTCCTGGTGCACCGACGACCGCGCCTTCCGCGCCCAACGCTGCGCCCACGACGAACCAGCAATCTACCACGGACGACACCCTCGGCAAGACCCTCGCATCAGTCGTAAGCAACCGAGTACGTGTTGTCGAGAATCTTATATTAATGAATATTTAAAGGCCCAGTCTATACTCTAGCAATTGATCTCTTATTTGACGTTACATATGTTTTTATTGATGTTGAAACAATTAAGATATTTAGCTTTTTTTTTGTTTGGTACGAGCACATAGTGTGTTAAAAAATGCGCGGTTCGACGGTGTGACATGCTGCTTCTCGTGTTTTTGTCTGAAATGAAGAAGCTCGGTCTAGTTTTATTCCGTAAGATATTTTTGGGTTACTAAACCTAATTTTATTAGAAAAAATTGAAGAATAATAGCAGTGTTATATCTTATAAAACTAGATATTTTAATTTTGTTGATATTTTTTTCATTTGTTGGAGATTAGAAAAATATTAAAAATTAAATTTTTTAATTCTTATTAGGTTTAGTAAAACTAGACCGAAGTTTTTTATTTTAAACAATTACGAAGAGCAGCATGTTACACAGCCATTTTTGAACACGCTACACATAGAGGCTTGTATCGAACAAAAAGAAAAAAAAAGCTAAATATCCAAGATTTAAAAATACTGACGTACTGTTTAAACACCATATGTAAGACGCCAAAAAATCAATTTATAATATCCTTTGTACAAAATTCCTAAAAATCATCAATTGTACATACTGCTAGAGTAGACTAGGCCCTTAATAAAAATGAGAAAAAAAGACAATGCTCTAGATGAAACCAATACTTAATCTCGGTAATTTAGACGTTGAAGCATGCATTGCAATCAATAATTTAACACTCAATGTGATGTTTATTGTATGGAGAATTTGGACTTGATAATGTTATACATGAGCTGCGACGATTTTCGCAGATTTTTCCCACGGACCAATCAGTATCCAGTTATAGCAGTAATCCATCTACGCCCGTCAGTTCGCCGCCACCTTTAACCAGCTCGGCACCAGGCTGGGCATCTGGAGCCGCGCCAGTGTCTCCGCATTTTACAGCGGATCCAAATCGTGGTATTCACATGGTACGTATCGAAGTTACTATCTGAATTTTTCTACTAATTACGAAGAATCTTACAAGCAGACAGTCGCAGGATCTTTGCAACGTTATTCCCTTTCGTGTTATTTAAATTTTTCTAATTTCTCTATCACTTTTGTAAGACACACGGGCATATATTGATATATAATTATAATGATATCGTTGAATGGTTCCTGAGACACGCGTATATTTACGCTGCGTCAAGTTTGGTCGCTTTAGAAACACGCAATTCACTTTACACGAATGCTCGAATATCAATCACTTCTTTCCCAATAATATTTCGCGATATATGTATATATATATACACTAATGCGATACGTCGATAGTATACACATCTAAACGACACGCATAATTTTTATTTTTTTTCTGGGGAGGAGGGAGAGAAGATCAAGCGGGAATCATATTACGAATGAATACAAAAGAATTGAGGCTGCATTATTTTCTTATCACGTTACACTTTCAAATATATTTGTATAAAGAATTACAATTGCTCTTGGCACATAATCATTTTAGCACTAAAGTCGCACAAATAGCATGATTGCGTCGCACCGAGAAATCATCGTTTGTGTGCTTTCCTCACGAGCGGCTATCTATATATTTATATCCCCCCCACCCACCGCCGTATATAAAAGAATTATTAAGTTTATCGTGTTCATTTGACATATTTTTGTTCATTCCATCCTGTTTGTTGTGAACGTTGTGTTGACTTGGTTGTTCTTTTTTTTTTTTTGGTTTTGTTGTTGCGTTGGTGTTGTGTGTGAAGCCGGCGCCTGAACAGCAGAGGCTAGACGATGCCATCGGCTTCCTTCGCGACCATGCCGAGGTGAGGATTGCCGAATTTCAGTTTTTTTCCTCTTCTTCATTTGCTCATTTTTTTTCCATATTTTTTTACGCATGTTGTCTTTACGCCGTGACCCCGCGAGACGAACGCTAAAACGTGTCCATTGCACTTTTTGCTGATTACGCTTTCGGATAATTATGATTATATATTGTGATAAAGTCTTTATTGTACACAATTTATAATCATAGCTTGAACTTTTATTAACACATTCGCGTTTCGATATAAATAATCGACATTAAATAAACCGCGTTAGACTTTCTAATCGCAGTTTAATCGCGCGATCGAGCTGACTTTTTTTTTATTACTCTTGTATCTCTGCCTTTTTTCCGATGTCTATTTCTTTGTGATTAGCGCAACTAATTATCTTTCTATCGTGGAACAGTCAGAAAATGTAATAAAAGATTTCAATTCCGATTTTTACTTTCTTTTTCTTTTTTTTTCTCTTTTTTTTTTTTACTTGTGTGGAACTTTTCTAATATCAACTTTATGTAAATTTAATGAGAAGATAAGCGCGTCTGTAATTTTCCGCTATAGTATTCTCAAATAATTTTTATAATGAATGAGACACAATCTTGAACTACTGACGCGTAATCGAGTCGAATTTTCGGTATTTTGTTGGTACAGGGGACACGGATGGAGGAACGGCTAGACGATGCCATAAACGTTCTGAGGAATCACGCCGAGAGTCAAGTGGGCCTTCACCTCGGCCCGGTTGGTCCACACGGCGGGATATACTCGCATACCTCACCACCGCAGCTGGACCATCTGGTAAGAATTTTGGATAATTGCCGTAAAATGAATATCGAAATAAGTTCCTTTTTTTCCCTTACCCGCTCTTGCTGCAATACACAATGTATGCTATTTTTCAGACGAGTCCACATCCTGCGGTAACGGTAACGCAACCTCAGGGTTCCTACCCCGGTCTTACGCCCACGCCCGATACAGATGGTTCCATTAAAATAGAAAGGTTACCTGTGACGAATGCCAGTAAGTTGACCCTGAAGTGACATTCAAATGCAAATTATGATATAATTTACGACATGGAAAAAAGCCGACTTGTCTTACTTCTTGTCTATTCAAACCATATCTATTGACATATATGTTAGGATGGAGTGGTTCAAGAATTTTCGTAAAAACAAAAAAAGAATTAATAAATCGAATAATTATGGCGCGTTGTGCAACTTTAGTCACATGCCATTCTACTTTCGCGCCATCGCATCATCGAGCGGTCACTTTTCCCATGAGTACACTGCGAGGGAGAAGAAAAAGAGAAGGAGCTCCCAGGTGTTCTGCAACGGAGTCGCGCGGCCGAATAAGGAAATATTAGATAAATCACGCGAAGTCTTTGCTGTCCGGCGGTCGTGCTTACATTATTCCCGCGAGTACGTTCGGTTATCTAGCTCTTCGTTTCTCTTTCCGCCTCGCCGGCTCTGTCTCTTTCAATTTCTTACCATTAGAGCTATTATGTCGACGGGGAGAACATTTGGAATCCTTTTACTACGGATTAGGAGATCTCCTGTTCCGAAGGAACGCAAAACATTCATGCGGACTTGGAAACTATTTATGCGCTTTGTATACGTGGGAATAAATAATTTCTGTGAAAATTATTCTATTGAGAATTGAATAATCCTTGAATAAAATCTTTTGCACAAAAAAATACGTTATATTATGCAAATATTTTTAATGTTTCGTTTATAGTTCAGTAGTTTCGGTGCACTACTGTTAAATAAAATCGTGATCGCATATTTTTGCATACAATTGTACGTCTGATTTCCGCCGCGATTATCTCACGGAAACTTTTTTTTAAAGAGACACACTCACGGCATATACATAATGCGACTTAATACTCTCCCGGCGAATTGTCAGGCAAGAGAGCGTTTAAGAAGATCGGCTAAATTAGAGTTGAGCGAAATCTCGCAAAGTGCGCTTCCTGCTCCTAATTGGATACTTCACGGTTTCGTGACTAAGGCCTGCTGCTTAAAGCTCAGTGAGAATCAAAGATCATGATCGCCGTTTTCGGCGAAGGTCGGCCGCATTTGTTCTTTCTCTTTTTCCGGGTAACCTGACATTTTTCCTCAGTTGCATCAGATAATACGCGAATAAAATTGCTGTCGAATAATATGCCTTGAAACTTCTTGAAACATGTTTCACTTTTAATCACTCTTTTAGACATATGAAAAAAATACTTTTTGTTTTAAACGAAATGGACTGATGGGTATTTCATTTTGGTTTTTTTCTATTTCGTAAATTATATATATATATATATATATATATATAATATAACAATGCAATTGTCTCGTGAAAACTATGCGGCAGTATTAATAATGAACAGAATACATCTCCTTAGAAAAGAGAAAAGATCCGCCCGACAGTAGTGGTGGTGAGACGAAGCCATCGAGCAGCGAACTTGCAGCAGGTGTAATCGGGGCTGCTACAGTGAATTCGACGTCGCAGGGAAAAGGGACGAAGAGATCACGTAGATAGTAAGTATTTGGAAAAATTTTTGAGACATTAACTACAAAAAATCCCTTCGTCAAAGAATAGATATAAGGAGCGACAGTGATAAAAATTGAAAGAAACTGCAGCTACTCGCGATATACATGAATATATGTTGTTTCATTCGAAAAATCTCAAGACGTGTAAAACGTGTTTGATATATATTAATTCGAAACTTTATTTGAAGAACGATATCTCTTGTAATTAGATGACTCGGAAATGCTTATACATTCGACTTTTCAAAATTTGCTCTTAAACTAACTTGCTGTGTCTTTGAATAACCGTTGTTCGAGCGCTGACGAAGACTGCGACGATCCTGGTACTAAAGCAGTGCGCGAGAAAGAACGTCGCCAGGCCAACAACGTGCGTGAAAGGTTAGTGAACACACGCAGTACGCACTTCGTTGCATCTTGATATACAAAAACAATTCCAGTCTTTTCCGTTCTTCTCGTTCCCGTATTCCGATATACGTATATGTCGCTTACAATATGAGCGATACGTGTGTATATCTCTACCGCCGTATGTAAAGATACGAAACTCCACTGTATATTCTCTCGGAGAGAATCCCTCTACATAGTCGTATGCATGCCTAAACGAGATGTTATTTATGATAAGCAATAAACTATGAGATGTAATAAATTTAATGATTCACAAATGATGGAAAACATGTGGCATGTTTACGGCTTTGTTATGATACCAAGGGTCCTGCAATCCGAAGCTTCCTTCATATCCGTTGCACTGTACATAAGGCCCGTATTCAGGCGTGAAAATTAAAATGTTTCTGGTTAGAAGGACAGAAATGAGATGAGACAAGATGAAATCTGTTAACAGCTCTCTCGTGCGTACCTACAAATCAGTCTCATTTTAATTCAGCTGCGATTCGGTCCCTAGGCATGCTATTTTTCGTTTAGAACCGCACTTATTTTGCATCATTGAACGTTGCATCAAGAATTGCTCAGTTGTATAGATTTTTTTCCCAATTATCGCATTTTCCTTATTTTTATTATATCTTTTTCAAATAAAAGAATATGTCATATTTGTAGACTGATAAATCACTTATATGTTGATCATACTTGTATTACTTAAATTTTTGAATATTATTATAATCGTCATATTTTTTAAAAATAAAAATTGATTACATTGAGACAATTTTTCTCAATTGCGTATAATTAAACATCTATTTTAACGTTAATAATATGTCTTCGATTATGTTATTCGGCTGTTTTATTTTTTTATTAATTTGTCATTACACCCTTCAAATTCTGTAATCCTATATAATACTGTCAATTATAGATGTCGTATACATTCTGAATTTTCTAGGTAACAACATCAAAATAGAAGATCTGCATTTTTCGATCCACAATCATTGTCCTTTGATTGACATGATTATTCGTCATGGATTGTTTGTTCTGTGCAAAGAATACGGGCCTTTAAACTCGTACCTATACTTACTATCCACGATTTCAAAATTGTGAGACCATCTGCGTGTGTTCATTATCATATCGCTTGTATATTACAAAAAAATATATGAAATCCGCTCGAACAACAACTAGATAATTAGGTATCAGCAAATCGAAAGCAAATTTTGTCGTAAATTGCGACTATGTGTCATTCACATTAGTAATTCAATTACTGTCAAATTTAAATGATATAGGCTAGAGAGTAAGTTATGAAGTAAACCAGGTGATTAATCGCGTATTGTTATTGCGCAACTGTTGTTCGAGCGCCGAGGACGAGGATGATGATCCCGACATGAAGGCACAAAGAGAGAAAGAGAGGCGACAAGCAAATAACGCTAGGGAAAGGTAAGATCAATGATATGCGCAGTGGATGTAAAAAATAGATTTTAGTTGGTCCATAACAATGTGATCAATTCTGGTATAAGTCAATAATAACAACGGCCCGTATTCTACGCATACGTGACATAACAATACAACATGAATTCTAAAATTCTGATGACGAAAATAAATGACATGTTTTTCTTTGTATTATTTTATGAGATCGGCATGTTTATACATATACACAGGGTGGCTCACATAATTAACAATTTAATATCTCAAGAACTACATGATCAATATTATTCGTTCTAGACTTTTTCGAATTTTTTATAGATCCCAGGAGACCTTTAAACTTTATGCCAAGATTGATCTCCCCCTCTGATCTCCCTAAAGAGTAAAGCGAGAAGCAACTCCAAAATTTCAAAAGAGTGCCTATGTTAAAAATCAATAATTCCCATAATCTACATTATAGAAAACAAACAATTTTTGTCTAATCTTGACATAGATTTAAAGGTTCCTGAGATCTATGAAAATGGAGAACAGAACAATTAAAATTGATAGCGCAGTTTTTGAGATATTAAACTGTTAACAGTTATGTGGACTACCCTATGTGTGAATGTGTGTGTATAATTTCTATGTCACACATGCTTATATAATTGTATTTTTGTAACCAAAAATTATAATAAATATATGATATTTTGTTTGTACAATTATATTTCTTCAAAATTTGAGTTGCACTAGACTAACATTTTCTATTGTATATGTGATAAGAATATTTCTTGAAAGCTTAATGTGCATAATGAGTGTGTAAGTACACATGGTGTAAAAAAGATGTAACATTATTAAATAATATAAAATTATTCTATTCTCCAACACATTTAAAAAAAGAAAAATAAATATTTTTAAGAGAGTAATTTAAACATTGCAAATGTCTAAATTTTATCTCTCACAATAGGATACGTATCAGGGATATCAACGAAGCTCTAAAAGAACTTGGCAGAATGTGTATGACGCATCTGAAGACGGACAAACCTCAAACGAAACTTGGTATTCTCAACATGGCTGTTGAAGTTATAATGACACTCGAACAACAAGTCAGAGGTACGTGTGTGAACTTGCATGCTTATTGTTAATTGTTGTATTATATTAATATGTATTAACATTCATGTATTTAATGTATTTTTTCTTTGTTCAGAACGGAACCTTAACCCGAAAGCTGCGTGCTTAAAAAGAAGAGAGGAGGAAAAAGCCGAGGATGGCCCTAAGTTACCAGGCCATCTTGCAGCGCACATAGCACATCCGCATTCTCATCCACATGCACACTCCCAACCACCCTTCCCCACATTACCTGTAAGATTTTGTTAAAGCACAATTCATTATATATGTACATAAAGATGTATAATGAAATATTTTACTTAAATATATATATATACATATATATATCTTTGTTTCAGGGTCCACAACCTTCCCTTCAGCACAATCCACCACAACCGCAGTAGCAGCGGCTTAGTGGCGGTATCATTCTGTGTTAAGGGGTAGATACATCTTAAAATCGATAACAAATTTACGAATATGACTTGCATATCTACATAGAAATTTTTTCTGCTCTCATATAAGTTGTAGGAGTGTGCAAAAAATTATGAATATTATTGTGCTGCATTGGCGGAAAAAATAAAAGAAGAGGAGAATATAAAAAAATTGTTCCACCCTCTATCATTTGGTTTTAATATCTTTATTACTGTATTAATGTATTAATATATTATATATTTTAATATTATTACAATTGTTACTATTATAATTATTTGCATAAAATCTGAATCGCGCTTTGAAATCATGATCTATCTATTCATTTTACAATATGTGTTTCAGTATTACTGCAAAAGCGGTACATAAGAATAGCCATAATTTTTTTGTAGCACTTCTCCAATATGCAGTTAATAAGAAAAGTTGTATGCTCACATAAGCATAGTGCAAGTAGTTTTAAGAGGCATCTACCCCCTCAAGGCGGCTTCAAATTATTTTTATAAATAGCGGAAAGAAAAAAAAACACAAAGGAATATGGTTCCTCTCTTTCGAGATATATAATGTGTAGTACGATCGAAGTTTTATTAACGGTCGGACTTCGCTGCTGACTCATGTTAAATTGCCCATTTTTGTGTATACACTACCGTTTACGTTATAACGCGCAATAGGTAGGAAGAGAACTCGAGTTGGCTGAAAACAGAGTCACTGACTAAAGATAAAGATAAAGGCAACATATTTTCGGTTCGATTACAGAAATTAGATATACTTTACTTATCTAAATTGACGAAATCGGCCAATTCCGATGATTGAAAGCCTTTTGCAAGATTTATTCATTTTTCATTGAATATAGCTTGTTATACCGGTGTAAATAACATAGATTATGTTGCCTTTATATTGATCATTAGACGTTGGCAATACTGTATATAGAGACTATTGTTTACGAGCGTTCAAAATATGAATGTTGAAGATGCTAGCGGTTCGTTCACGCTCGCGAAAAACGCCATCCTGCAACTGACTCGCGGTGTGATAAGAAAATCACATTCCGATACTTGCAGCTTCTTTCTTGACACATACAATTTTATTGAAAACAAAGAAAACGAGTTTTTTTTTCATTTATGTTATTGAATTAAAAAAACTTGCTTTTAAGCTAAAAAAATATATATTACTGAATCATAATTTAACATATATGATACTATATATAAACTATGTAAAAACATATATGTTATATTTATGGATTTGAAATATATCAATATTTTGGTTGGAAATATTGTCCAATTTGATAAAAAAGCTGCAATTTTCAAATAATAACGAATATTTCTTGTGACATCGCGTTACGTAAAATACTCTAACTTTTAAAATCAATACTATTATTATCTGAAAAAATATGAAAAGGAAGATGGCTGCAAAGATACCTTACTTAACAAAGTTATCACATATATTTATTTTATTATTTTTCAAGCGTTTTATGGCTAGAATTTGATCATGTATGCCATTTAAGTGCCATTTAGAACTCTCTTGATTTTAACATCAAGCTGGATATTATTAAAACATTCAATTATAGTTTATATTAAATATAATTTATATATCCCTGCTATTACATGCAGATTATTTTTAACCGGTAAGCCATTTTAATTTTTTTGGATTGTATAAAATATTTCTATAGTAACTGTAGGAAAAAATAGCGTGAACGATCCGTATCCAAAACCGAAAGCGTACTTTATAAGGAATAACACTATAAGAGATAACATTCGCGCATTTCAATGAATAATTTGTTTTATTTTACTTTGATGATCGTTCGGATGATCTTTAATTTAAGAATAATGGAGGATTTTTAATTTAAGAAGCCATTTTAGAACATCCTTGAATTATATATTAATCAATTTTACTAATTATATATCTTTTTTATCTGTATTTTGACACAAAAAGATATAAATTAAAATGGAATAGATTGTTTTAATACAGCAAAAAAAAAATGAGAAAAAAGATTGGGCAGTTAAAACATGCACAAAAGGAAGCTCTAAGAAAATCAAAATTATTCAAATAGTACGCTTTGTTTTCATAGCAATTTGTTATGATGAGTGCGTTGCAATATATCATTAGCAAGAATTGGGATACATTTATATATTAGACGTGTGTATTGCGAAAAATATCACAATGCTTGATGCGAAATGCATCCTTTTCGTGACATATAATAACATATGTTCAAAGGATGTACTTTGCAATTACATTACACAATGCTTTTCATTATCGATGTTGCTGGAGATAAAAAATTTTACAATGGCATTCACTGGTTTTGGTATATTGTCGATTCACTCTGAACCTCTTTGGGCCTTCGGGGTGTTCCTCTTCCTGCGCTATCTTTGCCATTGATCATTTGGGCAAAATTTCTGTACTTATATGTACGCGATAAAGTGGAATATAGATGAAACAAATGGAATAAATAAGCTTCGTAAGACGTGCTTAAGATCGTTACGAACACAATTCAACTCGCACAAGTATGAGAAGAGACAAACCAACCCCAATCATAATCATGATTAATTATTATTAATTATTATTATTATTATTTTATCAGTTAATTACCGCCAATGAGATCTTTCGTGAAGGAAAAAAACGACACATTTTTGTTTTTGAACAAAAATATAGCTCAAACGTATCTGTACCCAGTTGCCATGTATTTTAATTTATATTTAAATTCTTAAATAAATTTTATTGAAAAAATGAAAAACCCAACAAAAAAGCATTGAGTGTCCGTGTTTACTTCGCCTCTTTTCTGCTCTACTTTCTTTTTCCCTTTCTGTTGGTCTATTGAGAATATTCTCTTGCACAATGTACACGTATAGCTATATTTTTCTTCAAAAGTATGAAAGTGTTTCAAAGTTTAAGAATGGAAAATTATACAAATATTATATGATTCTGTTCGGGTTCTGTGACAAACCTTTTTCTTTATGTCATTCGAGAGCTAAATTCATATCAAAACAAACATATGTCAAACACATATCATGTATATTTATTGTAGTTATTGTACAAAATATTGTCTCTTGATTAATCTTTAAATGTCATATTTTTAAATGATCATTTAAATTAATTTTTAAGTGGTCTTTTCTTTATCGTTTTCGTATGACCATGTTCTTCTGAATTACATAATTTAATCATAACAAATTGTTTACAAAATTATATAATGCTTATGAAATTATATGATTATCTTAAGCGATAATATGCTGTGTATGCGGAATTTTGTTCAAGATCAAGCTTGTATAAGTTGGTTTTCCTTTCCTGCATATAGGTATCTATACAGGACTTTCAATTTTAATAACAATTAAATGTTTGTCTCATTCACATGAGATATGACGTGCTGAAAAATTTGTATGAAGTACTCTGCAGTTAAACGTACACAAATGTGGAAATGTAAAATAAAAATCATTCTATGATTGTAAATCAAATGCAATTATTCAGAGATGGCTAAGAAATACTATTAATACTCTAACGTAATATTTGATACAATATTGACATTGTAGATATATTTTTATTTTCTGATGTTTTCAAATCAATCAATGATAGCAGACAAGAGAATTAATAAGATTGTTCCAATATTGATTTTTATAAGCTGTAAGCTCGTTTAAATATTTTCTAGGAAGTACTTATTGTAAAATTACTTTTGTTCTCGATCAGGATCTATAGACTAGGAAATCTGATCGGCAAGAACTCGCACAACCTCGCTCCACGTTTAATTAATAATCATTAATCATGCTCCGTTGCTTCGGTGCGACATTTTATAATTATAAAATCATACTTAATAAAAAGAGAGAGAGAGAGAAAGAACGAAAAAAAAACGTAACGATTGTACATTGCGATAAACTGCAGAAAAAGCCGCTCACAAACACTAATAAAATACACGATCACACACTTGTATTCGCGAAGGTAATCATGTAAAATAATAACGACAATAAATAGCTCGTAAGCCAGTCTAAGCTAGACACTTGTCGATAGTCGTAGATAGTCAAAGTGAAGCTGAAGAGCGAAGACACCGTCTATACGGGGGGGATTTGAAGTCCAAATCATCGGCCATAAAGGCTCCTTCACACAGACCTTTGTACATGAAACGAAATAATTATGCTCTTAATAATGGCGTTATTTTCGAATAAGTACATATCGAGGATATCAAGGGGCACCGCATTTTCGTTTGATATAACGAGTTGGTTGATAAATTCCGATAAGAAATCAATTTATAATTATTGTTAAGCGTAAATAACAATGAGAAAACGTAAGGAATTATTTGTTGCAGTCTAATTGTGTAAGGATTCAGTTTTATTGGTATAATTGCGAATCGATAATTATCATATCATGTAAGGTGTAACTATATTAGATATATAATATTGTATAATATGTAATAAAAAGGATTAATGCGTAAGAGTGGGTTGTAGACAGTTTGTGTGAATGGGCCTGAAGGATATTGAAACCGATTTCTTCGACCCTACATGCGATTAAAAAGAATGCGACTATTAATATTAACGAAGTACGAGATGAATATATAAATATATAAACTCTTCTCTTAACAAAAGAGAGAAAGAGAATAAGCGAGAGAGCGCGAGAGAGGGAGAGAAAGAAAGAATGTGAGAGAGTGAATAAATGTATCGATTGAGAAAGAAAAAAGATATGTAATTATATCATTAGTATATATAATATTACTATCACACTAATATAATAAATGTGCCATTTTTTCCATAATCGCAGTGTCGCCTAACGTGGATCCTTGGCGATCCGTCAAACTTTTTCTTTTTTGTTTCTCTTTTTAATACATCATTCTGATATATGCTATTTGCCATCATTTATTTTTTTTTCTTTCTCACTCGTTATTTTATTTGTATATTGTATTCTCAGTATTTTAGACAATATTTACATTACGTTTTACGTTTTGCTCCTATGATACGTTTCGGTTTAAGTTTAATTATACTTCATTATACACAGAACTTTACGATTAGCTACATTATGCACAGTATGTAGATACTTTTAGACATTAACGAGTACAGCACGATTTGTACTTGCTCATCGTCTCTAACTGATGACGAATACATTTTATGAACTATTGCAGTACAGATATGAACATTTGTAGAGTCCACATACTTTGGACTTTATATTTCTCGTACCTCATGTTATACAAGACAAGATCAACGCGTTACAATTTTCATACGCTACATATGATCATTTCTTTACGAAGAGGGAATAAAAACGCAAACGGAAATAAACTTATTAATTTAATCTACGAGATTGTGCCTAACGACAATATATTATTCTTTCCAATTTCATTATCATGTAATTCATCGTTGCGTGCGATGTGGGTAATTTCATCGATGGTAAAAAGCTAATTTTAATATGACCATTTCTCAACTCTCACTTTGCATATGCGCGGTCTTGTATATTACTATTACAAAATTATTTACACGACCGCAATATTAGCGGTCTTCTATCTAAAACCGTTCTCGACCTAATGCTGCGAAGATGAATGATTAAGAAACTCTATTGCGAATTCTATCTAGTGGTTTTTGACCGACGTTCCGCGTATTTACATGCATGACCTATATGTAACTCGCAGAATACGCGTTGCTGTTTTATCGTTCTTAACTTTGTTTTTACTAGATATGGAAAATTATAATGTTTCGTAATTTTATTTAATCAAAAATGATCGCGTTTAAAAAAGAATATGAATTTATCGTATGAAAAATTTTTGAGATAGTTATTATAGAATTGATATTTAATATGAATTACTAAATCATTACAAAAATATTCATGTATAATGTATCAGTCATTTATATTGGATCGCAACTATACAATAATTATAGTTTTTTAAATGTTTCTATTTTTAGAACCTCGTTTCATAAAACATGTTTACTTGGACATTTTTTTATTTGATTGCATTTATACATTTTATCATACATTAAAGTAAAGTATATATACATGATTTATGCTTGATAACAACTAGAAGCAATGCGCATATAAATCTATTTGTTTTATTTTAATATATGATATTAATAAATCAAAACAAAATACGTGATTGTGATTCGCGAAATTTTCGCATAATCATACGCAATTGCAAATAGAAATAGAACAATAGAGAGAGCATATTTATAAATCATTGAATGCCAGCAAAAACGTTTTTTTAGACCAATGTATTATCTAATTCTTGAAAATAATTTACAATTTGATAAGATATATGCTATTATTTTTGTGTGCAATTGATAAATATCTGTATTAATTTTAAAAACATTATTAACGTAGAACTCGAAGATTGTTATAAATTTTATATATATATATATATATAAATTGTTACATAAAAATACTGTGCGCTTGTATAAATACTTACGTCTACATCGGCGGTTAACGTTTCTATTAGCTTAGCTTTGGCCTCTTCCCCAATGTAAATCTTCATGCCCTCCTTAACGAAATCATTATCCTTATAAGTAGGAAGGTCCTTTTCCTTCTCCTTATCGGACGCTTCTCGATCCACTGTCGATCCTTTTAGGTCGAACTTTTTGTGCGTTGTCAAGTGATTCGAAAACACATTCCTTATGGCGACTACGTAATGCTCGACGCCATCAACGGTCAATCGGTACATTCCCAGACGGCATTCATGTTAAATTTAACACGTATGTGAAGGTATTATCGTCCATGTGACGTTTGCAATATAGTTACCGTATTATAATTTAATTTTTGTATTAATTCTATTTTATCCAGTATATTTGGCGATGATTAGATCAAGTTAGAAAAAGAGCGATCCAATTGTAAGCATTACTTTTACTTCCTGCTCCACGTAAGTTGCATAAGATTTCATTATAATCGACGTCTCGATTCTCTATTTGTTAGAAACTTTAAATCTTAATGGAAAATTGATTACGAAAAATCATAGATAAATATTATGTTGTCACAGCCATATTGAAATTCCTGTTTCTAATGGTTAACATATTTTCCCAACACATTTTTGCAGAATGATGTCATGTTTTATAACAACATTCTTTATCAATGATTCCTGTACGGAAGCGAGGCGTTGCTTACAGAAATCAAAGAAACCGCCGCACTCTTTCACGAGGAGCTGCTAATTTTTGTCTTAATAATACGGATATTCATCATAATTTTGACAATTTTTTTTTTATTGTCATGTAAACTATAATCCGAATGATCACGAACCAGCCGAATAATATGGCAACGTCAATCCAAAACATGGGCTTGAACATATCTAACTCTTTTAGTATCATTGATGGTATCCGAAAATGGCAATATTCTATGTGGCTCGGACAATGTATCTTTTCTCGATGAAAGCCGTAAATCGCTTGCATCAAGCCTTCGAAAGAGTATCTTATGAAGTTCATATAGCTAATATAGTAAAGGATCACCGGCATATGATTGAACAAGATCAGAAAGCCAGATAGACACAACATTGCGCAAACGATAAAAGCTCCTAAGAACGTGCCATTAATGGGATTGAAAATTGCACCCAGACCCAATCCTATGCCCTCCGAGACGAGACTCGTCAACAATAAGATGAGTAGAAACATGAAGAACCGATGCCATTCCATAGGTTGGCTGGTTAACACGTAAGAGATGCTCGAGTAAATGAGGCTGATTAATATCTGCAACAGCAGGGTGGTCATCAGGACTGCTATGTAGTAAGTCTTCAGTTTGTACCAATTGTTGAAGCGCTCCTTCCTCAGGATGGCTATCTCCAAAGGAAACTTCAGCACGGCTGGTATCAAAGTAGTGTACACATTGTACATAATGCTTAGCATCAGGAAACCAAAATTGCTTAAGGTCTTGCTGCTGTCGTCGCCGGTGTGTTCAAATAGCAAGCCCAACAGAATAGACACGAAGAAGAGGATGATTATTTTGAGGTAAATCATTGTCCAATCTCGGTACATTAACAACATGGAACGACGTACGAGTATCATGAATTTTGTAATCTCGGAGGGAGGTTTTATCGTTGAAAGTACCTGTACGTTCCGCTCGTCGAAGGACGCTTCTTTGATCATGTATTGTTTTAAAGGTGTCAAGACTCTTTGACAATGATGTTTGGCCATCGTAATCAGCTGGTTATCGTAATTCCCATATTCCCCGTTGACTACATCTAGCATGTAATCCGCAGGATTGTGATATTTGGGACATTGAAAGCCCTGTCGGGCGAAATAGCTTACTGTATTGGCGGGCGTACCGGCGTACATACAATGACCATCGACTATCAGGTAGATATGATCAAACATATCATAAATCATGGCACTGGGCTGATGGATGGTGCAGATGATCGTTCTGCCATTTTTCGCTAGACTTTGCAACGCGGAGACGCACTGAAAGGACGCCAACGAGTCCAGGCCGGTGGTAGGCTCGTCCAGGAACATTATCGGCGGATTATCGATCAGTTCTAGAGCAATGCTAAGCCTTTTCTTCTGTCCTCCACTGAGCCGGTTGATCACTGTGTCCTTTGTTTTTGTTAGATTTAGTCTCCTCAGGATATTCTCGGTCAGCATATGCCTGAACTTATGCGTCACATTACCAATTTTCAGATAGGCCGCTATCATCATGCTCTCCTGGACAGTGAACAGATCGTACAGATAGTCCGTCTGCTGAATGTAGCACGAGTCCTTTTTGTATTTGTTCCAATTTTGTATACCCTTGTTGCCGATATAGTTGATCTCTCCCGTTAATCGTCCCTGCTGGAATCCATTCAGAATGTTGAGTAGTGTAGACTTGCCGGCACCGGACGTTCCCATGATGGCAGTCAATTCCCCGGCTTTGAAGATTCCGTCCAGGCCCTTTAAAATCTGTTTCTTTTGTCTGCGATATCCGATTTGGACCTCGTACGACAGATCCTTGAATTGGATGTCGATCATCTGGGTCTTCAGTGAGACAGGTTTATATTGCAACATGGTTTATCGGTTTGATTGACCTACTGAGAAAATCTTCCGTTTGTCCGTCTCTTTATTTGCCACACGATATCCTTGTTTCCACCAATCCACGCTTATCGGCGCAGGGGATACCGCAAAAAACTTCGTCTATCTGATTTACGAAGACAAATTGTGTACATGTAATATACATATACGTTGTATATACGCGATAATGGGTCTGCGATGCGATTGCTTTGTTGTATTTACAATTGAATTGATGTCAGTCCCAGTTTCGAAATGTTTTGGCGTCGTATTTGATAATCGTGGATACGATAACGCAGTATAATTATAATTATAATTATAAAAGTTTTCTCTGGATTTTTCCACGCTTCTCTCATAAACATAAAATATTTCGCAATCTATACAATATCACCGTCACCACTCTATACAGATACATACACGAATCTCTGATAATTTATTTTTTCTGATAATATGTTGCTTAGTAATGCAATTTCTCATATAATATTTATTTTATTCAACACTTACAAAGTATATTATACACTTTGCATATCGTGCATGTTATATCTCGTATCATTCGCTCTTACAACATTCTTAATGGAGTTTAGCTGCTCTCTTGCAAATGGCTTGTGATTCCATGAGCAATATTTTTTCAACAGTTTCCGTGATCTTTAGTAATTGCTATTTCAATCGTATTCTGCAATTTCCTCTTTGCTTATCTGCAATACAATAATATTATATTATTATGTTTACATTTACATTTCAAAGAATGAAAATTCTCGCCACATTGTTTGATGACACTCAACAACATCGCAACAAGAATGATTAAATACATCGTTATATGTGGCTGATAATTTATTAAATATGTTTTATGTAATAACCAAAAATTTATTTGTCGAAAGTTAATATTATAGCTAAATGAAATATGCATTATTAAATTAGAATCATATATCATATTACATATTATTAAATGAAATAGTATTTGTTAAATTTCTAGAGAATATTAAGATGTCTAAAGACATTTTCAAAATTTCTAAGAAGATGATAAGACGTTTTCAAAATATCTTTGATATGTCTTTTAGATATACGTGTTGTCTGAGTTATTGAAATGAAATCTGTCTGATTTATCCGGATCTTATTTTGATTTATAATATATTTATTCTATCGTGATCACGCACATACACAATCTGATCTTGATGTGTGTGTGTGTGTGTGTGTGTGTGTGTGTGTGTGTGTGTGTATTGCATTTTCCTCTACAATCATAATCTCTAATCTCATCGTATTATTCTCATTGTCAATAATTTTTTGCACGCGAATTTTATCTCTCAAGAAAACATTGTAATCATTATTTAGCAGACATAACATATATATGTTATCTTCTTTTTTGCGTTTTGGAATATACGTTGTTATTTAAGTTCAAGTACAAATTATCGCGAGTTGAGATATTATTAATTTTCTCTAAAATAATCATTATTGCTTATCATTGACGATAATAGTAGCGGCGCAATGCATTACGTTTTTTACATAATAATAATTTACTGTAATGAAGTTGAGTTAAAATCGCCGACACTATATAAAATTGTAGAACATCATCTATATGAAACTTGGAATGAAATATTTCAACACGTTAGGAAAATATAAATTTTTTTAAAAATTATTTATGCATGTGCATTGTGCAATGTGTTGGAAAAAAATTGGAATGTACATTGTAGATGTGAATTTAAAATTATAAAAGACTCTAAATTCGGAGCCATTAGAAAAAGAAATATTTTTATGTTTAATTTTAGGATATTTTTAACTTATAAATCTAATTTATTAGCGTTCTTGCGAAAAGTGACGTTTTATTAAATAATTTAAATTCCAACTGTTTGCAAATCTGATAAACTGATAATCTTTTTATTGATGTCGCTGATAATTATCAGTTTATTAATATTCAAAGACAATATTTTAAAATTTTGATCACTTATCTCTTTAATCTATTTTTTTCTCTCATTAATGAAATAAAATATTTATTTTTCTCGAGTAAGTGCAATTCTCTGAAAAATATTAACAAAATGCTCAAAAAATGATCATACATATTGAAAAGATACAATTTTGAATATTTTGCTGAATCGCTGAGAAATATTTTTTTGCATAAATAAATTTAATAAAATTGTCATCTGTCTTTTATACCCGTAGAAATGTTCAAGATAAAATATTAATAATTTACCGATCCTCTAAGAATGCTTCTTTGTTTCTCAATGTCGAATATGCGTTTTAGTCCTTCACAAGTACGCTGACCCTTTTCCTTTTCGCAAGGTCGACGAGTTTCCTACTTGCAAATAACCTTTCGGACTGTTGAACCTTTGGGATGTTAATTTATTCACGCGAGAATTAATTTGCTCGAAACGATTACATTTTTTAAGTATGTTCAACAATATAGTATTTTACCGTATTATTTCTTTCCTTTTCTCTTTGTTTGTATGATGAATGTTTGTTACATAGTAAGTTATAATTTTATATGACAGACAGCAATAATAACAAAATAGAAGAAATATAAGAGAGAGAAAAAAAATGTGCTAAAGAATAAGTGTTATTGAATAATGGAACAAATCAAATGTAGATCAATTAGAGAACTATAGATCAACTAAATCTTGGATAATAATCTAGATTTAGACCTAATAATAATGTTGAAAAAGTTTATTTTTATATAATGACTCATTTAAAAAAAAGAAAAATTTACGCAGATAATGGTAGCTAATACTGGTTCAATTAAATTGACAAAAATAAAAAGGAGGAAAAATAATCGCTGTTGTATAGACACACATCTCGGCGAAAACAAAATAATCTTATTGAACTTTGAACGACATATTTTGACTGTTTAATCTGACAATAAACAATTTATCGAGTTTTTTGTACATAAAAATTGTTTTATGTAATGTGTAAATATGAATAATGTGTAAATATGAAATGTAAATATGATTAAACATTCGCGAATAATAACTACTTAATTTTAACACACCAACATAAATTACTACTGATATATGTTAAATTAATGTGTATATACATAAAAAGATGTTTAATATCTGAATATATTGTCATTATTAATTTAAACGGGAAAAAATCACTTTAGTATATAAAAGTAAATATAGTAATCGATAAATTACACATAAAAAAGATACTATAACAAAGAGTAATGAAAACAGGAAAAAATGTATCTTAAAAATGATAACGATATAAGATTTGTTTGAAGGAATTGAATCGAATATTTACAAGTTTTTTAAAATGATACACATGATTGTTGTATAAAATCGATTTAAATTATGTACAAATTTATATGGAAAACAAATTGCGTGTTTCTGCTTTTTTTCTCATTTAACTCACTTTTTTGTTTTTCGGTTCATGTTATTTTTGCGATTTCGATTTATCTATATTAACTGACAAGCGTCACACACTTACCGTACAATGAAGATTCCATCGATGGCCTGCCGATATATTCCTACCATTCGCTGTTGAGAATTTTGGTAAACTTGGAGAACTTAAAATCGGGAACTGTTACGTGCAATTGGTCAGTACACCTGGCCAAACACTTGGGTAACCAACCAATAACGCAAATTAAGCAAATAACAAAAAGAGACTGCCGGTTATAATCAAAATGCGTAATTAAAATTCCAAAAGAAGACGCCTCTTACGAAACGCGGTGTCGACTGATTCTAATCCGGCGTACGAACGAGCGATTAATTAATACGCTTGTATTAGATCTGTCGGAGCGTGTTGTGTGTCTCGAGTGTTGGTGGCAAAGTGGCTGAATACTTCACATTGCATTCGTCCATCGGCAACGTTCTCCCTCCGATGCGAACATAGTAATCCTTCTCCTTTGAGATATTCGCTTTTTTCTTCCGCGAATATCTATAGTGCCGGTTGCATGACAAAACTTGTGAAACCTGTTCTAAGCGTTGCCTCGTGGTCCTATTCTGCGAATACATCTTATGGACAATGCACTTTCGTTGTCCCTGAACTAAAAATTTGACGTCAATAAAGTTAATTATTTTTTCACGCAACTTCTTAATTTTTATATTAAACATTTCTTTCACGTCTGTGTGTAATTTCGTGATAAAAAAAGCAAGGATATTATATAAATCATAAATAATCATAAATAATCATAAATATTATATTTAAAATAAATGTGTTTACATATATTAATTGATCATGAGTAACGTAAGAAATAAGGCAATCGCGGAAATAATGAAGGAGAGCCAGTTTTCAAGAATATAGAACGCCCATTAGCAGCACATGATTACATACATAAAAATGTACATACTTAAAAGACTACAAGGACTGTGATTTATAAATAAATTAACTAGCAATATTGTGGCAGTGTATTATATAGGATCTTTATAACATGTAGGACCAACTTCAGCGGCGGATGGTGAACCAAAAACAATGAAAAAGTTCATATAAATAATATACAATGTACAATTGTGTATACAATTTATCATAATTATTTAACATAATTATTATTAGAATTTTCTGCAATATCTGCACATTATCAAGGCTTATTAATCACGTTTTAGTTGAATTTTACAAGCGTAAAATATCTGTTTTCCCAGAGTAATTGACACTGCCTAATTTATAATCAATCATTATTTGATAATAACATTATTGTTACGGTAACAATTTTTTAATATCAAATTTTGTCAAATTTTTTTGTAATTTTATTTACGTCATTACTATGTAAGTACAGTAATTTTTCGAATATATTAAATGTATATTTTAATGCATGATTTCGTTAATTATATATATTTGTTTTGCAATATTAATAGTATGCTATTAACATATCCTTGAAAAATGAAGCGTATAAGAAACTAGTCATGTATTTCACAACGATAATATCATTACTGGAATACAGATTAACAATAAATGTGTGTGGAAGTTTTACGTAATATCGAAGTGCCTTCGAAAATTACAGCTTGCGCGTGTTTTTACAAAGACGCAATAAAAAATGATATTTTATTTTATTCGCAGTTGCAAGATCAAAGCTTCTATCTTGTAACTTTGTTATATCAAATTATCACATTATGACATTAAAAGCGAAAAATTATGCAAACTTTTTCCTTGCGGAATCTTTACGAAATTTTTAAAAATAAATTATTCGAAATACAATATATTTGATAAATAGATATCGAAATAAATTAATTTTTTCATATATCGTAATCCGTTTAATAATACAGATTAGTAAATATATTAAAAACTCCATTTTTTACATTGTTTCATATTAAATGTATGCACAATTTAATATGCACGTATTTACATATTCAAAGAAAATAGACCTTATGACAAATGATCAAAATTTACAACTATTTATTAATCGAACCAAAAATAAAAATTAGCTTGTTCCAATGTATTATGTAAAAAAGAATTTACACGTGTTCAACTCTGACATTATATGATTCAATATGATGTAAAGTACAATGAGATTTCGGAATTTTAATAGCTATTTTGATTTGGAATTCAACATGCTATATAAATAGTAAAATGTTAAACAACATTATAACTATGTATGACATATGCGTTTTTATATATCATTGTATGCAGATATACAGATACGATTATTACTAGACGATAAACTAATTTGCATATTATGATCGAATGGGGAAAGGAAGGAAACGGGCAAAAATGATATAGGATTATTTAATCAGTGCAACTATACGCAACTTTTTTTATTTATCCATTAAGTATTTACGATATCAGCAACTTATTAAAGATCGAATTTTTTCTCTGAATGATATTATGTCTATAATTATCTCACCTCTAACCGATAATCAAACGCAAGTAACGACTACCAATGGTAAAAATCAAACTACGACTAACAATGTCTTCTGTGCAATGGAATGTATTTTTAGTAAAATTATTTTCAATTATGACATTTGATAAATCCCTAATCTTTAGATTGAAGTTTCCAGAGGGTAGCGGATCTCCATTCTGGAAGATCTCCAAAATAAATAGTAAGCGTGTCACTTTTATATTTTATTTCAAGCGAAATTTATTTTAGAAACGAATTTTAAGTGAAATAATAGTTTCCAAAAACATTTAAAATCAAATTCCGATAGTTATGATTTTGTCATAAGATATGTTGCTCTTCTTTATCTTATCACTTCCTTGCAACTATGACGACGAACGATAAGGACAATGATGTTGCATTGTTTTAATTATTTCCGTATTAATGAATTATATGACATAAGCAAAAATATTTTAATTTATTTATTAAACAATAACAATATTTTGTACAATAAACCGTATGCATGAACCGGATGCTTGCGATGATGCCATCTCCATCTAGCACTTGCGACTTAAACCTGTTGATTTTGATTGTACCGCAGAATACACGTACATTGGATGTATCAATCGAAGGGCTTCCTGTAATTCAGTTAACCATCGGTTAAGGTCTTTAATCTGACCAGATTTTTATCTATAAGATTTTTAAAGAATAATTAATCGAGGTTGCCAATTTAATGGAAATTATTAAATTTGAATTAAAAATGCATTAAAGGCATAACATATGAAATAAAAGAAATATCATTCATGATTTTTATTTGTTTCAATAATAATGTAGCAATCTATATTTTCTTCTTTAGGTTGCAATAATTATATGTATAAATATTTACGATATTGAAAATATGATCAATATTTTAATATATTTTATTGAAATATTTAGTAATATATGCTAGTTGTAAACATTTCACACAAAAAGAATGCAAAACTGTGAATTTATATAAATAATATATAGCGCGATCTACCTCTATTCTTTTTTTTCTTCCAGTTAGCCAACCGCCTTCTACCCTCGGTAAGACGAATAGGGATGAAATTAAAGATGGCGGTACTTTTTCCATTGTTTTATCCCCTATAGTTCTCCCACTTTCGCAACTTTACTGCTTTCTTTCGAAGGGTGGATTGCGTTGGTGGGGGCAAAAAATGGCCGAGAATATTTTTAGAGATCGAAGAAAGGGGCGGTCACCGAGAAGATTCTGACCAATATCTTTCATGTCAAATGAAGGGTATTGGTAGATATATAATTTGAAAAACTAGTTGCGAGAGAGGAACATAGTTTGAGAAATTGTGTATGGAGAAATGTACAGTTATGATCAACTCTATTTTTAAATATTTTTTCCTTTGATATTAATTTTTTTTATATAAATAACTCATTGAATGATTAGATATTAATTGCTCCTCAAAAATATGATAAAATTCGAAAATTTATATATATTGAGATATTTTATATATGTTTTTTTACATGTTTGAAATTTTTTTCTTACTTATCGTTGCGCATTTTTAGATGGTATTTCTTTTTAATTTTCCCAAGCGTTTGGCCGGGCAGCATCGCGGCGTCTTCCCCGGTTCGAGATAGTGAAGACGCCCTCAGATCTTTGTTTTTATTGCAACAACAGCGTAACTGGTAGGAGCGCCGAGTTAAAAGGAAGGAATAAGGAGATAAGAATAGAAGAGATATCAGAGAAGAAAAGTGGGAGAGACGAACCTGATGGGGAAGAAAAGGTGGAAAGTGGGTGGAAAGGAAAGGGGCGAACGAAGGCAAGGCGAGGAGGATGAGGCCAGTAATGCGAAAGGTATGCAAGAAATCGTGAGTCGTGTTTCTGTTTTCTTATTTTCTTCGGATCTTTTCTACTTTCCTGTATGCTAATCGAATGCAAAAATTTACAATGGATCCGCTGACTCGTAAATGGAAACGACCGGGAGTATAAGTGGAAATCGCCGATCGATCGTGTTTCTCTTTTTAAATCTTTTCGAAGGTCTCCGCGTAATTTTTCTTTTCTACGATAAAGAGCGATTTAAAAGTCTTTTATTTCTTACAAACAATGAATTATATAATGAAGTAAGATTATTTCTTAATGATACTTTCTTTATGTGCATGTAGAGATAAGAAATATATTTGAGTCTTTTGCTTGAATATTTTATCAATATATTGGCAAGAGTGATTAATTACTTGATCGTTTTCATTGATAATTCGTAATCATTGAATGATTAATCTATTGACAAAGAAAGAGTTTGCAGCTCGGCAACTAATTGATTGCTTTTGCACTTGATCATCTAATTGTTTCGTAGAATATATGCAGAATTAATTATGTTACAAGATGAATGAATGATACTTGTGATTCTTTGAGAACTAATTAAAATGGTCGAACGGCTGTAATTTATTGATTCGCGAGATACCATAGAAATAAATAAAAAATAGCAGAAGGCGTCGAGCATATAAATGTGACAGTAGAAAATATCGTGAAGATAAATAAGGCGTTGCATGCCTTGCACGAAAATTAATAAGACCTGGTATGTGTCAGTCCGTATACTTGCCTGTAACCGAGGATATAATTAAAGATTTAATAACACAAAGTATAAACAAAAATGTCATAGAATTCTGAAACTATATATATATATATAAACATTTTTTAAGTAAATCGGGTATGCTCTATCGAATGGTGATATTTTCAACTTTTGATTCCGACCGGAAATACGCCATCCTGACCGGAAATTGAATTTTTTGAGGGGAACATAGTACTTTTTATTACAGATTCGAATTGTACGTGAAAAAATAAGAAACTTTTGTATCAAACGTTTTTTCTGAAAGTGCCTCTGTCAACCTTAAAATTGACCTTGAAAGCAACTGTGACAGTTACTTTCTTCGTTGCTTCGAGAAGAAAAAAAAGTTATAGTCATCAACATAATCTTATTGTTAGATGAAATGTTCAATATGTCCACCTCCTGTCTCAATACAAGCCTTAGCTCGTCTCATTGAACTCCGAACACGTTCCTAAATTCCTGGTGTGGCGCGTTAGATGATACTAAACTTGAAAGTATGTTTCAGCGTTCTTGACTCACGTACGGCAGAGTGTTCGCGTATATATGAAATAAAGTATGGAATTGTAAACAAGAATAATACACCGCGATAACGTATACAAAGGCCGGTTCGAAAAACATCGCTTGAAAAACATTGTTTATGCCTTTAAACGTGCCTCTAAGATGATGTGACGAGAATTGTGTCACAGAAACTTTAATAACTCAAAAACTAATCATTTCCAGACCTATGTTGATATGACTTTTTTTTTCTTCTCTAAGCATTAGGAATCCATTACTAAAGTTTTGCCCACCATTTATGAAACACCCTGTATATTGTATATTAGTTAAAAAATAGTTTTTTCACAGAGAATGAACTTTGCTTGCTTGCACATGATAGATGTCACAGAACGACGCGAGCACGTTTTGTGAATACAATACTTATGAGATACTCTTCGAATTTTGAGTAATTTAACGCGGTAATGAGACGAAACGCACGATTACGCGAAACGAGACGAAAACTTGGCATGCGCAGATGGAATTTAATTAATTCGTCCATCGCTCAATCTCGCACGATCGAGGAGATATTAGATTTATCTCTAAACTTATATAACATTTTTACTTCTCCGCTTCAAATCTGCTTACAAAATTCGTACGCAATTCTTAAATCTAACAAAAGATTAACGAAATTTACGTGTAAATTTGACGTGACAGGTATTGATTATATACATATATACGTCAAATTACCCGCTGCCTTTTGTTTGAGCGGTCAAATCGATTCTTGGAAAAGACCATCGGACATTAAATTGAACCGCGGACGTACATTGATTTGACGTATATAACTTTGAGCGAATGTACGTGACCGTGAAACGCCTCGCGCCGGGCTCGTTTGACCGGTATGCAAATCTCACCTGACCAATCGCATGTAAATGGGCCTGCTTCGAAAATTCTCGACAAAGGGTCGGCATACCGAACAGCTGCTCGTAGAGGATCCTTTTGTTCCACGCGACGAGTGTCGTTTTCCCTTTTCCTTTCTCTGTGTGTAAAGATACTTTAGATATATATGCGTCTTTAGATTATATAATAATCATATTATTTCGTTTATAATATGATACGCGCAGATGATGCATCAGTGCTCTTCCAGTTACGTATTGCTTGGCATTGCCATTATTAATTATGTATACCGTTGATACTATGTCGTGATGTAATAGCGTGTTTCGAAGATAATATGGCATATATTATACTGATGGAGAGATAGGAATATTTTTGCGTACGTGTAGGATTGCTATTTCGTTAAAATATGCGCGAGGTGAATAGAATGTGAAAATTTAATGTTCACGTTCATTATCCGTGTCGATTGCTTTATAATAATTGAGAATAATATAAGCCTGGAATTAAGTACATTGCATCGCGTAATATGGTGGATTAAAGGAGAGTCAATTGCGGGGTTAAATGTGAGAGTAACGTGGCAAACTCTCCCATTATGCGAGCGCTATAGATCGAAATAGTTTTTCAATTTTCACGGACGATTGGTCACCCTCCGATCGCAATTTTCCCGTCGCTTAGCTTTTCGATTATATGCCGATCGTCTGTATTGTGATGAAAGCATCCTACTAAGAACGAGGAAAAGCGCATTGCTTTTCTGTTTGCATTAATTAAGGAACCGCATATGCATTTCCATCGGCAAATTATATTTAAACCGATTTTGATACTAGTAAATATTATTGTTATTGGTATCATTATAGTCATTATAAGATATTTGATGTCTTTTCGATCTATATAATTAAAAACTATAATTTTTATCTTTGTATTTGATCTCGCAAAGATAGGATACCTCGATAGACTTGCTATGATGATCGAAATATTCATTTCAGAACCGTTGCATATTTGACAATAGTTTCACAGATAGATTATTGTTTTTACACACACACACATTTCTCTCTCTTTCAAATATATTATTATATTATAAATAATTTTTTATTTTGCATATGTATTGATTAATCCATTTTGTCGCGATAACTGTAGCAACATTAGTTGTCGAGTTTTTAAGATTATTCTCCGATGAACTCGTCGTAATTACGCTGACAATGATTAATCGATTCTTAAAAAAAAAGGTTATAAATCTCTCGCTATTCCGCGTCTGCGAAATGGAGGGATGAGCAAAGATCTCGTCCCTTTGATAATGTCTTGAAAGGGACAATAGTCGGGAGAGGACGTCGGCTGGATAAATTATGACATCATAAGGCAAGGCAGAGGGCAAAAACAAAAGATGGCGATGCGGCGTCACTGGGAAAATAATAAAGACTTTTTGATTGTACCATAAATTTAAGAAGCTTTGTTTTTACGTCGCTCGTGGTCACAATGAACTTTGCACTAGTCATGTTTTCGCTCGTCTTTTTCGACGCTCTGTAGCTATCTAAAAAAAAAAGAAATATGCACTATAAAATTATATAAAACTTTTCAAGATTTAAGCTTCATATTTGGATTTGCTATTCAAGGATTTTTATTAAAGTATCTTTCTGATAAAAGCAAAATAAATGTTTATTTTTCGCGTAATCTTACTGTGAGCGTAGGGCTAAAATATTTCTCAAGAGTCCGATAATTTCTTACCCCAGAGGTTACTGGGGCAAAAGGGCGAGAGGGGTCGATGCAAAAGGGCTGAAGGCGGAAGGGAAAGGATTGAAAATTCTGTCTATCCCAAAACAGGTTTTGGAACTCGGGCACCCGGAAGCCTTTTCAGTCAATTTTTTTTATGGGTTTCTAATCAGTGGCTCTTTCAGAGGTTGTACAAAGCGACCTTTACTAGAGTTCCTTTCACATTTTGTTTTAAAAAACATAGCTAAAAAGATACCACTTCTTCTATATGATGACCATGACATATTATGGCAGTGTATAAGTTTTGTAACAAAAAAATTATATGCAAATATATTCTTTTAATATATCCATTTACATTTTGATACAAAATATACGTGGTGCAAATTCAATATTCTTAAACAATTTTAAAACAGAAGAATTCTTTTCAAGATATCATTCAAAAGATATCTTATCAAATATCCTGTATAAGTCCTGTCAATTATTCAATCTTACAACTTTAAATATCATCTAATTAAATATTGTATATTTAAATGAAAAAAAGACACATTCCCGCAATAGGATCAACAAAGAATAATATTTTTACATCAAAATAGTAATTAATAGAAATAATTAACTATATAAGTACACATATATATGTATAAATAATAAATATATAAATTAATTTATACAAAGAATAAATATAAATATGTACAAAAATAATTGATGTAAATAAAGTGTATAAGAAAAAATTTAAATCACAGAATTATCTTATTTAAGATAAAAAAATTTATAAATAAGAATGTCCTTTTTTTAATTAACTAATAAAGGCTCTTATGAATATATCATACGAAAGAGATAAAAGGCAATCAAGAGTCAGCGCGGTAATTTGTGCGCATATTTTTTATTACAATCAAATTACATTGATATTTTGACTACATGATAGACAAAATCATAAAAAGCGTACGTTTCAGATCCTTTTTTTGGATCCTCAGCGTAATTACAAAGTATATGGAATATATTATATCAAAAATGTGACAGTAATAATACGCAGAACAAGAGTGAGTCACCCATGTTTCAGATGGTAAATGTTATATAATGTAATTTCGAGACAGAGACCGTCCGATAAAATATACTACATTAAAAAATAACCGACAATATGATTATACTGAACTTGAATGAGTCACCATGTTGTACAGAAGGCAAATGTTACACACGGATATTCGAGAAGGAATCCTTTTTTTACACATGTTGGCTAACAATAAGTGGAATCGACTAAGATTCCACGAAGAAATTATAATATACAAGATAACTTCTTCCATTTTTCCATTATATAGAGAGGAAATAGTTGAGAAATATAATATAAGAGAAGACACATTTATATAGAAGAAAACATAATTTTAATTAAACAGACCCTATAATGTCTTTAAATCTTACAAGATAACTACTCACATGAACATAGATCGCAAGATATTAAAAAGTTGGTTAAAAATTTTAAGTCACCGTATGGTACTTTTACTTTTAAAAAGTGCAGGCGCGACGATAAAGAATGACTCCGGAGGGTAGCCTCGTAAAGTCACTGGAGAACACGAGGATACCACGAGGGGTGGTTGAGCGGAAAGGTTTAGGATCGGTCCAGTCGTAAAAAGACAGGGGATGGCCGAGAATACCGCCCGAAAGTCCTTAATTGCCACCCGCCATGGAAACGACGCAATCCTGTTTTATCGCCTAAAGGGAAAAATGCACTGTTTAAATCGTTACGGTGATCCGATAGAGATCTTATTAAAGACACATAAAATTTTTGTTATTTAGTTTGTTACACTTGTGTTGTTGTATACGATCTGTCTCTCTCAACCGGCGAGAGGGAGAAATAAAATTTATATTGTATAGAACTCTACTACATATTTACTATTTACCGCATTAATTTTTTTTTAATGACAAATTTTTTAAATAATTTATGATTGCGCGCGGCGACACTCTTTTTTAAATATTTTCTGTTATTTATACATATATTTACAACAAAAAGAATTATATCTCTCTTTAATATATTTATAACGTTAACGTGTGATGAGCTACGTCGTTACTTTACATTGAAGGTTTAATGAACACGCCGACGTATATATATATATCGTTGAGAGAGAGAGAGAGAGAGAGAGAGAGAGAGAGAAAGAACCAAGTAACTAAATATACAGTATTATATCTGACCCCTCTACTTCCCGCGCGATCTCCGCCGCGAGCTGCGAGGGCAAACAAACCTCTAAAAATGATCGCAAGCTTCCCCACTACCAAGTCAAATTTCTCCCGCCTCTCTTTTGCTTCTTTCTGATCTTTTTGCTCCTTTCGCTCCTTGAGAGAAGACGAAGTTGGAGATGGAGGTGGGTCACCTCCACCTTCTCGAGCAGCCCGAGGGAAGAAAGACCGCGGGTGCTGTTGGGGGTGGACGAGGAGGGAGAGGGTGGTGGTGAGGCGAGAGTCGGAAAAGCGGGAAGAAAGAGGTAGGGACGCAACCACCTTCGCCTCTCTTCAGTATTTTAGATAAGAATAAAGTAAACGGCGAATAGGGTTGCTGGAGGGATGGCTGCTGCAGCGCAGGGGTCGCCGGGGGACACGGCCAGGGAGAGTTGCTATGGACAGGGGGAACGGAGGGGGGAAGGGAATGATGCTTCTCAAGCCGGGTCGTATCAAAGCGAAAGGGGGAAAGGCAAAAAGTACGGCGATCGATGCTACCGGCCACGCGGAATACAATGAAGACGCTTCTATATGCTTCGAGTTTTGGTCTTCTTCATTTATGAGTTTCTCAAGATAATGCAGAATGTGACGAATGGCCTTCTGATTTATTCTAATCCGCGCGTTGCTCTGTGTCCGGTGATATTCGATGCCGCATAAAAACACGTAAATTTGAAAAACATATTCGTAAAAGATACTCGAAGCAAATCTGAACAATTGTTGATTTGTCTTTTAACTATCTTTAGATGTCTGCGTGTTTTAGCAAAATCTTTCTAATGATTGTTATAAAACATTTATTACTGACATAAAATTACTTAAGTTATATAACTTTCCTATCTTTTATCTATGTAAATACTCAAAAGATTACTCCGCGATACTGTTGTTTTTACAAACATGTCAATTAAATATATTTTGCAGTAAAATTATATGTATATGAGATTACCTTTTTTTACTCTTATTAAGTAATTATATATTATATAAGCCAGTAAATAGTGCGTATTACAAATCACGCCACGCAAAAGATGAATTTGCAAAATCATACATGCTTTTTTTTTAAGGATGCTGATGTCTGAAGATAAAAATTGAATTATTCATAAATGTGATTTACTAAATTTATTCTGTATGACTTATATTGAAATTTATTAAAATTATTTAAATAAGATTCTTCAATTTCATAAAAAACTTGAAACGAAGAAATCGTTTTAGAATTTTTTTCCAAGAACCAAACTATGTATAAAAAAAACGAGAAGCCGCTATTTTACGATCGAACTACGTAATTACTTAATAACACGATCGGAGCAGAGAAAAGTTCGCCTCGTTATAAGTTTGTCGTATAATTTTCGCTATCCATATAAAAAAAAAAAAAAAAAAAAAAAAAACGATGACCATCATGCTTTTTTGTGCCTCTTTCAACGGATCATCATCTCCCTCGGCCGCCACTGCCGTCGTCGTCGCCACTCATGGGGTTGGTTGAGCATAATAGAGGCGAATGGGGCGGCGGGATGAATTTCCTAATTAAAACTCGCGCGAAACTATTTAAAACTTAAAAAGGAACGAAGCTAGACCCAAAGCAACTCTGGCCCCATTATCGCCCACGCCAGAGGAACTTCGGCAAATTATAAATTTCATCGGACCTGCTTCTCGTTCCAACACGAATCTTACTTTCTTCTCTTTTTCCCCTTCTTTCGTTCGTAGACGCGCTCGATTCTATCTGATCGATTATTCAATTGATTGCGATTGGTATAATAGTTATATAACAAAATGTTTGCTGATGCTCTAATTGCGTTCTTGCAATTAATTGCGAAGAATAAAATTCCCAATTATCGTATTATACGATGTAGTCAATATCTTCATGACGCAAGTTCATTTATGGAAACTACGCATGCAACAACATTTCCAGATAATCGTTGCATGTTTAATTTACGGTTACTGGCAAATTAATGACTATTGCGTCTTAATAATTGAAAACTTTAATAAGTAAAATTTTTATGCGGAGAGAACGTTCGATACTTTAGACGCGGCGAAAAATCGCTTTGTTTCTCATAATAATTAGTCGCATTTAAAGGTTGCTTTTCCTCCTTTTGCACGGCGGCAATCGGGTAAGTACCTCGTTCCTTATCAATTCTCTCTTTATTCTTTTCTCTCTGCTTTTCATTGTACGAATGTTTCTAGACAAGACTTACTTTAACGGCCTCTGGTGTGCTTGCACAATTAGAAGCGCCGTTTTAAGCTAGGTCATAGATTTTTCCGCGTATTTACCCTGCTTAAAACCAGGAAATTTAAAGGCACTTTACAAGCTACTTGATATATGTGCTCGTTGCCCAATTCTCCATCGGAATCATCCCAACTTGCCCTCTTTCAATCTCATTTTTCTGTTTTTCGCATAATTGCACAATTATTTTTTTAATATTTTGTCGATTTGTTTGCTTTAAGTATCCCCTTAATATTAATGTGTTTTATCTTAATTATTAATTAGATATCTTTTTAATGTGGAATAGTAGATCTCTATTGTATCGACTTCATGGAAATTCCAGCTCGTGCCATCGTGTAGCATACATACTAACTCACTTGGAATATTGCTTCTATTACAGATATTGTATCGGGCATAGAATGATTTCCTCTTTATCAATAACAGAAAGACGATAGAGGGCAATCCAGAGAAAATTCACAAATTTATATGATAACACATTGCATTTATTTTTTCAGAGAAAGTTTAGATAAAAGTAATTAAAGTTGCATAAAATTTATTAATATTATTGCTATGCAATACTGAACATATTGCTTCCTAATATAAGAGCTTAGTTTTTCTCTTGAAGTGGAAAATATATGAGGCATGTCGGTTAATAAACTAATTAATCGTTAATTTATCAAAGACATTTATTAGATGCAGTTACAAATGCTTCTCAAAAAAAAATTTATCTTGAAAAATTTACATTGTTTAATGCAAATGCAACAGTGCAGGGCTCGCGAAATTTAAAATATGATTATAGAATGAAAATGTGTAAATTTATTTCTTCGATTAAATTGATCGCTCGTAATTATAATATGATTATCATTTTTAATCGCGCGTTGAATTTCTAAAAATGTTTTTATGTCACACATGCTAACTCAATATTTTGCAATGAATGGTTGTAATAATCCGCGTTCTATGTGGTACACTGTATTATATTCATTCCCGATATAATATAGTGCAACGTTGATGCGATATAATTCATGATAACCTGATTATGCGCAAGTAAATGCAATATTGCAAGAGCATCTCACATCGCATTCCGAAGCGACGACGCTCGTGACATCGCGTAAATTGATTAATGATTAAAAGTGAGATTGAAATACTGAATTCAATATTTCTGCGAAAAATCATAATGACACAATCGTTTAGAAAAATATATTTGCAGATTTCTTCGAGATCGTACGGATAATTTAAATTTATTATAAATAGAAATTAAGAGGTGGTTGCCTGGTCCTTTCGCAAAGTTCAAAGTGGTTGTTTAGGCGAAAGTACGTTTAAACAACCACATGTATACAGTCTTTGATAAAGAGATCCGAGGTGAGAGTGAATCCCGGCAACCATTGCTGAGCTCTCATAAAAATTTCACCCCCTTCTCTTCTTTCTCCCCTTTCTCTCTCTTTCTCTCTCTCTCTCTCTCTCTCTCTCTCTCTCTCTTTACAGGCAAGCACTTTTCTTTCTCTATCCTTCGATTCTCGGGCTCGCTCTTACTTGCTCCTCTAAGCACGGCTAATTCAAAATGGCGTCGCCGCCCCTATATCATTCGCAACCCTCTCTCGCCTCCGCGTCATCCCTCGTCCACCCCTTCGACCCTAGGCAAAACGGCGCGTCAGGGGTGGGGCCGCCGAACTATGGCGCCCCATACACCCTACGCCGCGAGCACGTCTCGGAACTCGACCAACTCTCTCTCTCTCTCTCTCTCTCTCTCTACAGGCAAGCACTTTTCTTTCTCTATCCTTCGATCCTCGGGCTCGCTCTTACTTGCTCCTCTAAGCACGGCTAATTCAAAATGGCGTCGCCGCCCCTATATCATTCGCAACCCTCTCTCGCCTCCGCGTCATCCCTCGTCCACCCCTTCGACCCTAGGCAAAACGGCGCGTCAGGGGTGGGGCCGCCGAACTATGGCGCCCCATAAACCCTACGCCGCGAGCACGTCTCGGAACTCGACCAACAAATTGAAATCCCATATTTTCCATGGGCCTAAGCCTAGCTCTAGCCCTTGGCAACTTTGTACGGTTTATCACAGGGCTTCGTACTAACCTACGGCGATATATATTTTCGGAGATAAATTTGTAAAAGAATGTTGGCGATTCTCTCTCTTTCTAAATTTATCCGAAAATATTGTCAAATATTAATACAAAAAATATATGATAAAATATGATATATATTATGTTTTTTTGAAAATTATATATTGCAGGAAGTTAAAAGGGGAGAGGGAATCAATGATTTAGCAAACGTAAAATGTAATCTAGCGTGTCATGATTAATTGATCCGCTCTGTTCAAATTTAGTTCTTACACTATTACGATATTAATACTTGCTTCATCATCTTTAATAAAAAGATTAAAAGTTAAAAGTGATTATACGCGCTAAAGATAGTATCCTGAATATCTATCATAAAGGCATGATTTTTTTATTACAAGATTTTATTAAAAAGAAAGATCGAAAAAGCATGCTAAATATATTTATATATTTGTATTTTTAATATTGATAGTGATGGAACAAGACTAGTAAATTTACCTATACTTAAAAAATAAATTCTTTTATTTGTTGTCAGGAAACAATAATGCATAATTGTTTAATTTTCTATTAGCACGATTAGAAACGCGATGATTGGTATGAGATAATTTATTTGATATAAACAATGAACCCAAATATAATTATCTCTATCCAGTTGATACAATAAATAATGCACTAAAAATATATCGAAATCGCATGCTCATACATTTAAAACGTGATACGCATTAAGCAATTTTTTCGTATTTGCAATATTCTTCTCGGAACATTGATCAAAATTAAATTAAATCTTCTACTTTATTAAGCAGAATTTTTCTTGAAGATGTATCCTAGCGCAATTAAAAATTTTCTCGGGAACGCTTTGTGGAAAATTTTCTGTCGAACTATCAACTGTCTGTTCGGGAAAACCAAGGTGAACGGAATTGGTTTGCCCGGCGTAGGGTGACAAAAGAGGAGGAGGGTAGTAGAGTTTGGTGCGTCGGAATGCGAATTTGGACAACGAGGGGGCGAGAACGGGGTGGCGAGGACGCTCGTTCGCGCGTCCGTCCCGCAAATTTCGACGGCCACCGAGATTTCGGTGTCGCCGTCCATATAATCGCCGTGCTCCGAATTCCGACAACGAGATAGTTAGGGCACTTGTGGCCTACGGCCGGAACTTTTGCACTTTCTTGCGATTTTTCTGTCTTTCTCCACCCTCGTGTCGCGAACCCGGCACGGCATATTTCGCGAAACTGCCATCGGAATTGCATTAAACCGACGCGACCGATCGTGGTGGTCGATCGGTATCGTCGGCGGTGGTTTCGCGAATCACGCGATTACGCCCGCCCGCCCGTCGCGTCAAATATAAAATCATATCGCTAATCTCTCCCCCAGAATTCATGAGGTTTTGAGGTAATCGCGGCATGGCGCGACGGCGGGATTCGAGAACGCTCTTTAAATCATGAATTTCGCGCGATGACGCGAGTTGATAATTTTTGCAAGTTTTTGTTTCAATTCTTTCGTCAGACTTTTGATGTTATGGTTCATTGAATTCGTTTTTTAGTAGTGAAATATTTTTACCATGGCTCATTAAAAAGTCGAATGTATACATGTATTTTTTAGTATATTGTATTTTACATGAATTATATATAGCCATGACCATTATATATATATATACTCTTTTCTTTTCAGCAAATATATTTCGTGAATGTACATACAATACATTAGCTGTTTATGTACAAGCTAAAACATGCTATTGTTTTACATTTATCATTATTTTACATTTTACCTTTTGTTGCTGCTAAAAAGTTACATTTACCAATAAACTGGCTTTTAATTCACGCGATGCGAATGCAATGGGGACTGGCTTTAATGTTGACACAATGAAAATTTAACGCGCGTTTAATGTTTGCACATGTAACAAATATCAAATAGTATGATTAAATGAAACGTAATTAATGTAATTGGAAATCGATGGTAGCGACACAACATGATGATAGCGTTTCTCTTTTTAACGTTGTCGCAGTTGGACAAATCTATTAGTTCCATCGCGTGTTCGTTTAAATGCTATTTCGATTAATATCGACTTGATGAAAATTAGGATTTAATATTTATATAACATCAATATTTACACGCGTTTATGATCGTGCGTTTTTACGCACGCATGTGTTTACCTGATTGTTATTTTGCGTCGTTTCGTTCATTAAGAAAAGTATTCCTATAATTCGACGTGATATCGAAATAGACTCGATACGTACGGGATATCCAAAGTGCACCAAAATTTCAAAAAAGATAAAGCGCACTAATACATCGAATGCGACGCGTCGTTGATATTAACGCGAATTTTTCCACGGCTCGCGTTCAACTGACCTCGCCCTTATTTTTCGGTCACGTTCTCTCCTTTTCCCCATTGCCCTTCCTGCCCTCTGACCACCCCACCTTCTTCTGGTTACGGATTTTTACGATTCTGCGCGTGGAAAAATTCGCCTTTTTCCAACCAACGTCTCAAAGAGACTGCGCACTGAGCGCGCGACATTTTTTGTTATTTTTTCATCACATATTCTTATCAGAATTAAAAGACACTTTGATGGAATTGCTATTAATATTAAGATAAAATTCTCTTTACGAGAGTTGATAATATTAATTTAGAAGAAAAAGATTTGTTTCTTGTTAATAAACATTTGTAAAAAATTGTTACGGAAGATTTATAGAAGAGAGAAATATAAGTGTTACTCGGTATTAGCATGAGAGTAAATTTCAAACGTGTAATGATATATGCTTACTCTAATTTATATGAAACTAATATGATGGGTTAATCTTAACAGACGCGAACCGTCGACGTCGCGTTCTTTTCTCGCAACGGTTAAATAATCAAAGCGGACAGATTTAACGGCGGGATCTCCGGGGTTGTCGAACGGAGATGCATCGTGCACGTATCCGTGCATCGTCCAATCAGCCGCGACGAACCGCGCAGCCAGTGTACGTAGCAGCGGGGTTGTACGAAGGACGACTTCCCGCGCCCGGAACTTCGGAAAGGGATTCCCGCGAGGAAGTCTGAAGGAGGTGCGCCGCCTTGAAGGAGGGCCGGAAGAGGACCGTGGAGAGAAATCCG
Organism: Formica exsecta; assembly: GCF_003651465.1. Classification (NCBI taxonomy): domain Eukaryota; kingdom Metazoa; phylum Arthropoda; class Insecta; order Hymenoptera; family Formicidae; genus Formica; species Formica exsecta. The sequence continues at coordinate 936,786 of NW_021851238.1, forward strand.
GAGTCCCGCGAGGCCATAAATTCGCCGTTCGTTTCGAAATTCTCTCCCTCGTACACGCGCGCATCACCGACCCATACACACGTTCACCCACACGTACGCAGAGTGGGTATATAAATTCGCTTCGCAGAATAAGGATCGGCCCCTTTCAGACGTCGGGTGGTTGGCGTACTCGGATGGGTGGCGGCGGTGGCGTAGTATGGTGCGATGCGGTGTGGTATGGTATGGTGTGGTGTGGTGTGGGTCCCGTTTCAGAGGTAGGTCGCGGGGTAGGAGGGTGGGTGGCACCTTCTTGGATCAATAAATGATTTAACATTCACAAAATGGCGGGTGAACCCCCGGCAGGGGCGGAGAAATAATATAATCTACCTTAGACTCTCTCTCTCGCCTTCCTTCCGACCCACCACCCCCGGTATCGTCGTACCGGGGGGCTGCGCGGGGCAACGCGGGGGTCTCGCCGGGTGGCTGAACGAGGGATGGGCACGTCCCCCTTTTCCAACTTACCTCCCCGCGATTCCTCTCACCCCCAACCACCGCGTCGTCAGCAGACTCCCGCTAGAACTCCGGCAATACCTACGGTTCCGCTTCCAACGGCGTTACCGTGTAAGAGAGAGGGCCCGAGAACATACAACCGGCACGAAATCGGCGGGGGATGAGACCGTGAATTTTGACTTTTCAAATTCCGCGAATAGTTACGGAACCACGTCGCCTCGCGCGCGCGATATCGCCGATTCGCGTAAGGGTTGAACGTGCGCCACACGTTTTCGAGTTAAGACTCCGACACGGAATATCATTTGCGAAATTAAAATACAAGCGGGAGATTGAAAAGAAGCGAATTTGTAGGAATCAGAAGACAATATATATTTTAGCTTATTTATAGATTATAACAATGCGTTTATAGGATAGTTGATATTCCATTAATCAAAACTTAATCAAAAGAGACAAAAATTCTAATTATAAACGACTTTTTAAGATAATATATATATATATACGATTTTATAATCGTTATATTATAAAAAATAAGAAATCAGAATTAGTTTGTAATTATGCACAGTTCCTAAAAATATCTTATAATAAACGTGCTCGTTCAGTCAAAGATATATTTTATCTTAATAGGGGTAGTAAAGCGGATTTTAAGAGGGAACGGCGGGAGGAGTGTTCCTGCTTCGAGGCTGGTAGACGTGCAAGATCCCTAAATATTAAGGGGGCATTAACGTGGTCGGCCATTTTGCAATCCCTTGGAGCGCGTGTACGTATATATATATATATCTTCTCTAACGTATATTATTATATTATAAGGGGGTGCGAGAGCGCCTCCCAAGATTATGGAAATCGCGGCGGGTATTAAGGGGGCGATGCGACGGTGGTGGCACGACGAAGACGAGTGGTGGGGAAGTGGAAAGGAACGCGAAACACACATCCCTCTCTTCTCTCTACCCCCCTATCCTCCTTCATCGTCAAACTCCTTCGAGATTGGACCAGCAAATTGATTTCGTGATATTATCCTTCGACTTCTTACGATCCCGTGCATACGAGGTATGATTTACGAGACGACATTTTACAAGGAATTACGTGATGTGCTTGATAACTCTGCTGTCGGCTTAAAAAAGTCGAAATTTTTTTAACCAATTATAGGCGAGACAGATAAAAAATGCAACTAAATTATAATTTAATTGCCAGGAACTTTTTCTGAAACAAAGTTTTAAGGGAATAGAAAAATAAATATCACAATTTTATTGAAAATCTTACAAAGAAAATTGCAGATTTTTTATGATAATTATTATGAATTATATGAAGAATGCACACTTTTATCTTATTATTTGTTTTGTGTGATCATTTATGTTAGCATGAATTATAATGCTGTTTATTTTCTGAGATCAAATTAACTTACTCCATTGTAATAGTTATGTTGTTCAAATTTGCCTATTGTTATTTAAGATTAAATCTAGAAATAACGAGAAGTTGCATATTCAAAATATCTAAAATCAGTCAAGTGATATACAATAATATCCATAATAATTCATTATCATATTTTTTAGACTTGTGCCTACGAGAAGGATATACGAAACGAAACGTGTAGAGATTCGTACACAGCGGTTGGTTCTGTCACATATCTTCATTAAGGGGGTGGTAACTGGCAGGACAGGAAGGTACTTAGTTCGCAGAGAGGATGAGGAGGAGGGTAGGAAGGAGGTAGTAACTACCGTCGGAGAACCAGCTTCGGAGTTCCTCCAAGTTTGTTGTGTGAGAAAACAGGGACTGATTTGAATTTATATTACTTGGCCTCCCCTCTGAATACGCCGCGCGTTCCCGGCTAAGGAAATTTCCATATATCTGAGAAAGCCCCGGCGCCAAACCCGCAAAATGAATGCCCCTGCTGCCAAATTCGAATTTTGAATATGGCGGGACTTTGGCGAACGCGAATTCATCGTGGCGTACGACGTTCGTATATTTAACCCGCCGTCAAGTTAGCTTTGTCAGAATGGCACAATGGGACAAAAGAATCAAGATTGATGCAACTTTACAGCTTTGATATTTAATATAATGTGCATTATTTAAAGTATGCGATCAGATATAATTTTTTGAAGAGAATATTTTAAATTATGTTTCAGTATCTCACTCCGTTTTGAAGAAATTAAGAAAGAATTGAAATAATAACATTTCTTTCTTTCCAAGAATAAAAATGCAAACTCTTGTAATATTCTTGTTGGAAATATTAATTGTTTCTAATAATTTTTAAAGATAATAATACAATTTATTGTTTTTTGTGATTATTTTTTATTATAAAAAATAGAGACGATAATAATTATTAAACTCTGTAATGGTTTGGTTTATTATAATATATAACGTCGATAAACTTTAATTGTACAATAAGAGAAATAGAGGTATAAATAAACTAATTAAATTTTTTGTAAAAAGTCGGAATAAATTAGAGAAAGGAGAAAGGAATTAAGAGCTGTCAAAAGAATCGCGCGTGGGAAAAACGCTTCGATCCATTAATTATCCGTGCAAATTGCGAGAACACCTCGATATAATCCGATCAAAAGCGAAGTGGGAGACGCGGTTGAATGACACGCAAGTGGTGGAAAACATTGAGAAGCTCATTTAATTCACTGGCACTCGCTCCTCTTTCTCTTGTTCTCTGTCTTCCTCTCCTTCTGCCGGCGCTTAATTCTCGCTTAACCTCCGGGTTTTTACGCTAAATTTTCGCCGGTCTCACCCTCGTTACCGCAACCGCCGGGGGTGGGTTAGGTGGCCGGCTACGCGCTTAAGCACTTTTTAAACGTCCCGTATATTTATATCATCTCTACTCGGGCCGTCTCTCCCTCGCTTCCACTTTCTCATCTCGCACTCCCGCGCGCGAGAAGCGGCGAGCACGAAACAATTAAAACGTCGAAACGAGGGTCCGGGTATTCCGCGGCGAAACGTGTTTTCGCACCACCGTGCTCGGCCCTTCTCACCCCCGCGAGCGCGGTTATATGTATAATCCGGAATGGAAAAGAAGGTGCCGAGCGAATTCTCGTTTCGCACGGATTCTCGTCCACCGTCGGATTTGGCGCTGCCGGAAATGTCTTTTCCACTGTCATCTTTACGCTCGTTCCAAAATATCGCAACGACATTAATTCTTTCCGCGATAAACGATGCGATAAAATACAGCCACATTCTGTTATAATTGCATCGCAATAATTCACTACAGCAATATTAAACTTGACGCGAAGGGTACTTTACGCCTTTGCGTCAATCGATAATTAATTTGCCTATAGTCTCTTATAATTAATGATAAATCCACGATTATTTTAAACTTCGATAATGTCGAGTCGCGAATAAAGGTCCCGAAGTTTCCTCGACTGGAAACGACACAAGACTAGTTACTTCCATATCTGAAATCTTCGCGGACGTCTCGCGATGCGATTTCGCAGAAAAACCTGTTAGACATCCCGACCCCGGGGGTCGAGCCGCCGACCAGTCACGTGAGAATTGCAACTTGCGATGGCTCGACGCCGCTTTATGAAAACAGACTCGCTTTCCGTGGTCAGCGAATGTAGGACAGCACGCAGGATTCCCACAGGACTGGTCCTGGCAACTTGCTGTTGCTTCGGCTACTCATGTAAGCCGTGCGAGAAGACGCCGACCAGTCGCTGACCAATCGTCGACCGGTCAGTCGGCCGATGCCCCGAGATATGTATTAATGTGGCCTTCTACCCTTTTCGGCGAGGGTTAGATCAAGATCGATCAATAGATTCCCTTCGATGCGTAGGAAAGTTATAAACGCACCGTTGATTTGCGACAAATCATTAAACTTTTTATGAAGATAATTTCATTTTAAATCATATATATACATATGTATTTTTTTTAGATTTATAATTATGACACATAAAATTAAACAAATATTTGCGCGAAGCTGAAATTCTCGCGAAGCGAGAAATGATGGATACGAGATTAAAGTGAACCGAATCTTCCAACCACCGGTCATCTCCCGACGGTGTGCGATGAAATGTACACTCATTTATCACGTAGTTATCTTAGGAACTGTATATATATTTGATGCACGATATATATGTTACTTGGAAGATTTGATACTGTATAATTTGACATGCAATTTGTACACAATTTTTTATTTTTATATAGTGTTATATGATGCTGCATCTTCTCGCATATTGTTGAACTGAATTTACTTCACTTCAATTTGATTCGCTTTAATTCCGAAGAATGACATTATCGTATACCATGTGGTATGGTAATTTTACAATGCAGTTGAATGCATGCTACGTGAATATTAATTAGTCGGTTTCTTTGTCTTATGGCCAGCCATTGTTATGGAAATAATACTTTTTTTTTTGCGTAATTTGCGACGCTGCTCGGTGCCATTCGTTTCTGGTCATCGGTAAGTCCGATATATTGCCTCGCGGACACTGGAATGTTCACAAAGGACGACAATGCTCATTGTCGTGCTCGGAAGAGAAACTTAAGTTCTCAAAGGCGACAAGTGTACAATTAAGTCATTAAGGGGACTTCCGGAAACTTGGACCGTGAAAGTTTTCGTACAGAGAATGGACCTAAGCGGCCGTTAAACGGTTTGCAAATTGCAATTTTGACGCGTTTCGCGTCACGAGAAACGGCCAATTTCACATTCTCGTTTTTTCTGTAGAATTTCATCTTTTTTTTTTTTTAATTTTTTATGGCATAAATTACACGAAACGATAAGTCGTTGTAATATTACCCGAACTTCTTTATTTTTAGAGAAAAATTTGATGGTGATATGATATGATAGTGATGATATGTGAGTATTTTTAGATTTACTGTACTGGCAATCTTGACTTTGCTATCTTTATTGTCATTCGCGAACGTTTCAATGGCACGTGTCTACTTCGTCTAGACATAAGATAGGCCCTGTTACCTCCATCGATTGCCTGCTATCTCAATGATGATTTCAGGCCGAAAAGCAAATAAATAGATTACGCGAAACAAGTCGATCGTGCCAATAGACGAAGGGAGAAAGGCGCCAGGGTCGGAACGAAGCGAGACGGTCTCGGCACGCCGACGAGGTGGAGAAGGTTGAGAGGGTGGTTCGGGGGTGGTAGCTGGCTGGCTGGCTGGCTGGTAGAGAGTTCGTTCGATTCGATATTCATCTCGAGATTCAATTCAATTTCCCCGCAGCTATCCCGCTCTCTCGGGCATCGCAGCGCGTCGAGAATCGCGAGTCGCGCGATGAGATGGTGAAAGGGGCGAGAGGGCGGGGGAGGTGGTTGGCGTGGGCGGAAAATAGGAAAGCGGGTGGCTGGGTGTAGTGCTTGATGCAGGGTGCAGCATTGAAAACCACCGTCAGCCACTCCCGTTCCGCTCCGCCAGCCACCCTCTCTCTCTCTCTCTCTCTCTCTCTTTCTCTTTCTCTCCTCGCCATCTCGAAGAGGAGATAAAACGAGCCGGTGCACAGAGGCAGACCCTTATACCGCCGACCCCCGCCGCCGACGCCCTTCTGCCAACCCATACTCCCGTCGTCGCGCAGCCTGCTTCCAACTCCCCCGATCCACACCATCCCCCTCGACATGCTCTCGCGATGGCAGAAGGTACTACGCCGTCTCGAGAAACTCTCCCGTCGAGGGAGGTTTTGGGGTGGTGCGGGTCGGGTAGGTGGGTGGTTTGGGTAGGAACAGGGGGTTGAAGGGGGCGGAAACTGTTTTCCACTCGGTCTTACTGTACTAACTGTACCTAACCCACGCTCGTATCATTAATTATCTAAATTGAAGCTGCCACAGCGCACCCGAGTGTCTTACATCGAAATTCTCAAAGGAGCTCTCCGTGCTGTCTCTCTCGCTCTCTCTCTTCTCCATCCCTCTCTTATCCCTTCCGCGCCCCCGCTCCCTTTACGCCTTACCCTTGTCTCTTCTATCGCTGCGCCGCGCGTATCTCGGATGGAAAATGGCGGATGCTCGCGGGTAGAATAAGGCTGCGTCTCTTCTGCGAATTAGAGTACGTCGTGTTCACGATATCGGTGCTGAAGATCGACGAACGAGCGCGGAACTCTCGAGTGTATCTGTAAAGGAAATCGCGATATATATGCTTTGCTGATAGGAACTACTTAGTTACTAGGAAAATAATACACACAGCTTAAACTATCAATTAATTATATTTTCTAATCATATTAGATTCGATAATATTATATTTATTTTCTTGATAGAAACTTTTTTTTTCGAGAGAAAGAACATTTTTTATATAAATTAATAAAATATATTGTACATTCCCGGCTATAATATCTTGATTACTATTTTATAATAATTTTTGATAAAAAAATACATACATTTTCTATTAGAAAAAGATAACTCGTGCTTGTATAAAATAGAGGCAATAAGCCAAAGAGATGGGACTTAATGTAAATCTTATTCCTAACTTAAGTGTAAATTTCTCCGTATTCGCATAAATTGCTAAGCGAGGTGTCTCTCTCATAACCATTTCTGGTCGATCCTTGAAAATAAATATTTCCAGATCTCGGAGGGTGAAGGGATCAGCGGCCGGACGGGCAGGGAAGCAAGGGGATTTCTCAGGTCGTCTCATATCGACGTATTTTAGGCGTTTTCCCCGGGATCGTCTTGCCCAAACCTAGACGGAGGGTCGTGCGATTTGTACGTGTATATGCATGTATGCAAGTGTATGCGTGCGCCTTTGTATGGGTGCGCACGACTCTCCCTCTTTCAAGCGGTGGAGTTTCTACATTCCCCTCCCCCCTCATCCTCCCTCGTTTTGCCCTCTCAACCCTCGACTTCCCCGCGACTAGTGAGTAACGATTTTCCTCCATCTTACCCCGATTCCGGAACACACCCTTGGGGCACTGCGTCCTCCCCTGCCTCCTCTCTCTTTCTCTCTCTTCCGGGCACCACCGCCAATCTCCTTCCATCGACGCCACCCTTATTCCGGCAAGCTGGCGCTTTCACGTGAGACGAAACCGGATAGAAGCGACGGAAAGAAAATTTTCACACGGATAAGTCATGCTCGGTCAAAGTTTAAAGATTGAAAGTGGCGTGTATAAATCCGATTTTGAAACATTACACGAATTGCAGATACGATACATCGACTTTACCGAGATTTTCAAAACTGGACTCTTTTACCGCTTTTCGGGCTAATTTATTATAATAGATATAAGTCGATTGTTTTCAACCTTTTCTAGCTATAATAATATATGAGATATAATCTTCTTTTTCTGAAATGTTAACTTAAATAAAGTCTATCCGAGTTTTGCGTCTATTAGTTAATAGACACTTCGTAAATGATAATATAATTTATCTGAAAGTAAAGGTTGATGTAATCATTGAAATTCATACTATTTGGAAAGCGTTGTCACCTGGTGAGATTGACATTAATATCAATTTGAATGTTGAAATTCACGTTGACGTACTCGGTTTGCAGTTGTGTAATAGCAATTGTGGTTTAAATTGGATGCGGAGAGGAGCGAATGTATAAACTCGCATTACCGCGTGGCACGCATATATCCTTCCGTCCTTCGTATCCGCGGCGACTTGACCCAGCTGCGCCGGGTAGAATGAGGCAAGGAGGACAGGGGGGGTGAAAAGCGAGGAAAAAAGCAGGGATTCGTCGGTGGAAAACGAAAAGTCACACCCACCGGGTACGTGGAGACATCAATGCCCGGTGCAACGATCGGCATTCTTTTTCCGCGAGCTTTTCCGCGAATCTGGCCGTCGTCACCTGGAAAATGTCGCGGACAGATTGCGCAATCGAGCTTCTTAGGTGCATGAAATATTACTTCACTATACGAATTATTTTTCCCGCGCGCGATTCAACTATAATTTTTCTCTCCGATTTTACTAATATTATTGCCACGTAAAAAATGTGTATCATAGTAATCCTAAATATAACTGTAGAAAAAAAAACCGAATGAAAAAGCTTTCGACATATCAAGCTTCTCGAAGACGCGTCCGACATTTACGTGTCATGATAACAAAATAATGTTACCGGCGTCAAGAGATTTGAGAACTCGGTAGACTTTCGCGTGACGTCGCTCGTCAGAGGCGCTACCGCTGGAAGAGAGTGACGCAAAGGGTTGGTACATCATCAGGCAGGCCAAAGGCGGCAGGGCTGGTGGGACGTATAGGGAGGGGTGAGGGGGAGGGGGAGAGAGGAGGTAGAAGATGAACATAATCCAGGATCTCGTCTCGAGACAACCAACAAACGAGGGTGAGTGCACATAAATACATAGGCACGTCATCGTTGATGCGTGCGTATGTACTCCTTTTCCAGCTCCGATACGTCGTGCGCAAGAGTACGCGAGCACTCCGGAAGTGAGAAAGAGCGAGAGAGCGAGAGAGAGAGAGAGAGAGAGAGAGAGAGAGAGTGTCTCTCAGCTACGAAAAGCGGCCCCGTCTCTGCTGATTACATGGGACGAGTCTCGTGAGTGGTGTTGCTTCGCCAGTTAGACTTGAATCTTCCTTAGCAATGCGGCTATATTCGGTCTTAGCACACTTCCAAAGGCCTTGCCTCTACGTCGTTAGATATAGCGAAGACGAGGGTAATGCGATGTCGGGGGGCTGGGGGGGGGGAGGGAGTAGAAGGAAGCCGGGTCGGTGTGCCGCTGGCTTTCTCTCCTCTTTCCTCTCTCTCTCTCTCTTTCTCTCTCTGTCTCGTGTTTCTCGTTTCATTGTGCCGCCACTGACGGAAACTCGAAGACGCGCCTCCGAAATTAACGTAATGAACACGCCCGCACGCCGAAACGAATGATCGCCTAATGCGATCGCGGGACTTTGAGCTTGAACCAATAGCTTGGACGGCTGGATTGATTACATTGAAGCGAACCACAAAGAGCTAAGTTATTAGAGTTGGATAAGAATTTCACAACTTGTAATTGCGATTATAAACTAACACGCTTAAAAAATCAGGAAACAAGAGTATATCACGTACGTTTTATTAAAACTTAAGCATCTTAGTTATCGCGTCCTCTATGCTAATTAATCTTCGAAACTCCTGAAATACTAGATATGCGCGAGTCACGAGATAAGGCTTTTAGATACTTCATCAAAATAAGACGCTCAAGCCTTTGACTGGAAATGTATTCCACCCTCGATGTCGGTTTCTTGGAAACGGCGGAGTATTCAGTCTTAGCAAGCGGTTCTTCGGCGACGGTCGGATGAGGATTCGCTCTGTCTGCTAAGGAATAGGTGGGAAAGGAGTTGGGGAGTAAGGAAGAGAGCACTGGGATAGATAGATCTGTTGGTTGGCCTCTCATGTTTCTCATTTCATTGTGCAGACTCCCTTAGAAACCCAAAGGCGTACGTACATGTGGATGGTTTCGCGATGGGATGAGTTTCGGGGGAGAAAGGGAGGGGGAGAGGAAAGCTTGGTACCAGAAGGGGCGGATGTGGGGGTGGGTTGCGATACCCCCACGAGAAGGTGGAAAGGAGGATGAAGCGTCGGATGGAGGGTAGTCTCCGCGCTCTTGGATCTCATACATACATTAACGTCGCTTGTCAGGCGTACCGAGCCATCCTGTAAGACTTAAGATACTGCTTCGAGAAAGGGGGAAGTTGCCTGCCTGCTTGTCTCTATCCCTCGTCTCTCTCTCTCTCTCTCTCTCTCGCTTTCTCTTCCCTCTCGTCCTGCTTGCGCAGATTCCTCTTGCCGAGAGAGAGAGAAAGAGAGTCTCCCTCACCTCAACGTAGTCGTTACTAAAACCACCCACTATCTTGGGAACACCCGCTTTGTTTCCTCGAAAATGGCTGCCGCGGTCCCGGATTCCATTTGCATCTGATTATACGTTTTACGCAATCCCGGCCCAAACGTGGAAATAATTCCTCGCCGCTCACTTGCTTGCGCCAACGTGAAGATTGTTTGCACGCGCACTCGCCGTCGCGGAAGCTGATTTGCAAAGTCGGCGAAGCGACGTAAACTATGATATGACGCCCGGTGTATGCCCGAATCTCGTCTAGTCTCGAAATTATTAACAAAGAAAGTTGATGGTCACACAGATGTGTTCGATAAAAATAATAATTTTTTAAAACTGCCTATCTGATATAAATATTGTTCAGCATATTAATGGAGATATAAATCTTTTTTCATTGTAAAAATATTGCATTAAAATAAATAATTATCAATACTTTAAATATTTCGAACACTGCAAAATCTGATCTTAAAGCAATTTTAAAAATCGGTGGTAATTTACATCAATATATTTCGAATAAAAGATTGATATTTTTAATATTAATTTTTCTCGGTATCATGAAAATAACAAAAAATCAATGACAAAAAAGATTTTCTGATTTTTTAGTATTTATCATGATAAATATTTGTAATCGTTGGAAAGAAATTGAAAAAAAATTGATAAAAAAAAAGTTGCTGAAAGAATTCATAGACGATTTCGTTGATTCGAGATTTACCCAGAAAAAATGGTAGCGGTGAACGGCGCAAAAGGCGGATCGCGGGGCAAACGGAAGGTGGCCTCAGGTTTACAGTACGGCATAATATAAAGGCAGTTTGTGTTGGGGCGCGTAGTGGTGGTGCGCTGCACGCGTCTCCCCCTCGTCAGCCCCCGCCACCCCCCCAAGACGCCCAGGCCGGGTCTCTGATTGGTCGACATTATTCAAAATGGCGTCTTCGCCACATAAGATCTGTTTTATTAGCATACCGGGAAAGGAGTTGTCGCCGGGTCTCTTGATGACTCGCGAAAAATTTTGCCACGACTCCGCGACCACGAACCGGATCGCTCTGCGACTTCCGGCGAGATTCGGATTCAGCAGGGGGATGCCGCGATCGATCTGAGAATGATTGCGAAACATTGGTCATGACCTTGAAGATTGTAATGAGAATTTAGCCTCGCTTTACTGGACAACACTTTCCAGATGAAGGTTTTAAGCCGCTACCTCCTGTTACGAGGGCGGCGAGAGAACGAAGGAGAGATCATAATGTTGGATCCCAGGAGACTCGGATGTTCGTAGGGAAACTTTCATTATCGCGCCGGAGATATATATTTATCGCTATGTATTTCTCGTACCGCTGAGAATCCGAATGAGGATCGTCGATTAAGTTCTCGTGTCTACGGATTGCGCTCTAAGAAAATCTCATTAGCTTGCTCTGGTTTTTGAGAAAAGAGTATATATTCAAGATACTGAGAGATAATAAAATTATATATTTTGCAAAACTACCAATCTCTATTATTCGACATTATATCGCGCTCGAGTTTCTTGCACGTCGGATAATTCAAGCAACAAAGTATGTCTTCATCGTAAAGAAGCCGGCCGCCTTTATTATCTTCAAAAATATAGGACGTGTGTGAAATCTCATCTTCTGTAAAGGACAAGTCACAAAAACGATCTGTTTTCATAGAATTCGAAGAACTCGTCTTGAATGCTGCTCACTGGCTCGACATAGTAAACGCGCAGTTATTGTACTTATTGTCGCAGACTTGAGAGGCAATATCCTGTGAGACCTTTTGGCAGGACCTCCGCCGCGTGACGGACCACCGGCATTCGTACGATAAACCTGTTTACCTTTGCCCCATTTCGACAGGAACGAAAAGTCACTTTTCAGGATCTTGGCCTTCGAGACTGATCGCAACAAGTTCTTACAGATAAAAATAAACATGCGGTATTGTCCCCAGAAAGACGACAACTAGATTGATCCATTCAGAGTCGTGGGAACGCATGTTTAATAAATTTCAAAAGTAAGGACTGATATAAACGAAAAATATTCCAAATATCGAGAGAGTATTGTAATTTTCTTCAATTTTCCGAATCTTTATTAATTGAAAAGATGTATACATTTCGATAATCATAAGAAAAAAACGAGTAATTTATTTATTTATAAGAATATATATATATTTTTATAAATAAATAAATTACTCGTTTTTGGGGAACAATACCGCATGTTTATTTTATATGTATAATAATAATTCTTAAAATTTTTTACATAACATTAAAACAGATTTTTATTTTAATTACTTTAATCATAAAAAATTAATAGAATTTAAAAAAATATTTTGATTATTCTTATAATTAAGTTACAATTGTTGTCTAACCTGATATTAGTCTTGAAAAAAGATAAAAGTCTTTAATGCTGAAAAGTTGTGGCAATCAGAGACTCGTTTGGAACCAGTAATACCGGCGAAGAAGTTTCCAGGAGAGCACATGCGGCACTTTCCCACTGCTGGCCAGCGGTCAAGCAACATCAGAGAACCTTAAACTGGCACGTACCGTGAACAGTGAGAGAATGGGGCGAAATAGTTGCCGGAGGTATCGAGCTTTGCGGAAGCGATCCGATGGGATTGTATCCAAGATATAACCAGAGATTGAAAAGTTGGCAAGACAAGAAAAGTCCGCGACCGGTTTGAAAGAAGCGCGTGAACCACACACACACACACGCGATATTTCTTTCTCTCATATTTATTACCTCGAAATTTCACTGAGTGTGAGTGGCAAAATTAACATAGTCTGTAATTTAAACGGATTTTTTTACAGCATGTTTCCACACCTTTGTTTTTCGATCTTAATTTTATTGGCGAATTCTTCGATCAATTTGTAATCTGTCGAATAATCTCTCTGTACAATATTTTGTAAAATAATATAAGAGTATGATTTTTTTAACAATTGAGAACGCATTAGAATAAGCAATTAGGAGCCAGCGCAATGTATAAGGCGCAATTGATTTTATTAAAGAATAAAAAACATATATAGTAAAAGTCGCGAACGTTTCGGTCTTTTTTTGAGACCATCCTCAGCGCAGACAAAACGCATTCGGCGTTTTACCCTTGACAATAATGACAGCTTTATTTTTACCTATTTACCAAGTTTATTTGCGAACTTAATGTCTAATTTTGTTTAAAACTATGTAAATGATACTTATTTTTTTTGTCTGCGCTGAGGATGGTCTCAAAAAAAGACCGAAACGTACGCGATTTTTATTATATATATTTTTTATTCTTTAATAAAATCAATTGTTCCTATACACTGCGCTGGTTCCTAATTGCCTATTCTAATGCGTTCTCAATTGTTAATATTTCAGAGCCTGTTCTATTGTTTTCAATTTTTGATGTTATAATTTTTTTATTCGACAATTTTATTCGCACGGTATCCGTCTTTTGTGAATTTTCCTATAGTGGCGAATACATTCATAGACTACAGACGGATTGTCACAGTCATGTTACAGCCCGAAAATCCCATTCGGACATTACGGAAGTTTGAGATGCCCACGCGTTCTAGAACAACAAACTCTAATTACTGTAATTAATCCCGTTTAACTCGGTAAATCGGATTTTTCAGTTAGTATCGCAACTACATGGCGAAGGCAGCAAATCCCGGAGTCCCTTCGTGCTGGCGATGCGAAAATGTCAAGAGACAATTATCCCAGTCGAGGATAGGACAGAAATTCGCGTGTAAGAAGATAAATATCGGGAAAGATTGCTCGTTCGTAAATTATTTTTCTTTTTTTCCAGATATTTTTGGAGGTATTTGAGATATTAATTTTTTTACGGAGTTCTATTTTTCTATATGGAGAGACGAGATTTTTTAAGATTAGATCTTTTCATCATCCAAGATTATTTAACAATAATCTCGATTGAGATCGAGAAAAAATAATTTTGATCAAGATTGAGAAGATTACAGATGAAAGAGATGGAAGGTATTTTTCGATATTGTTATAAAATCAATTTATTGAGATATAAGGTACGTGAAGCGGGCAAGCCCATCTCGTCTTATCTTTAATTAATCTGACTAGGTTGGTATTAAGCCTCCACCGATGCTCGTTTGCAAGCAGCCGCGAATCCATTAAGGAGCGACGATGTCAGTCAGCGATCGTGAATTCTTCCCACGTTACCATCATAATCCATCCCGACAACTACTTCGCTAACTACCTCGGCACACTTGCCCGGGGTGGGTTCTTTCAGGCAGCAACGACGATCATCCGGGCGATGCTCCGTAAAGAGAGAGAGGGTGCAAAGAGACAGAGAGAGACAGAGAGAGAGAGAGAGAGAGAGAGAGAGAGAGAGAGGCGGGGTGTTTTTCGGGGAAGAGAGAGAGAGAGAGGCGGGCTGCTTTCGGGGCACATTAACGTCAATTTCCATCTAGGCTCCCCGAGAACTTACTTGCAGTCCAAGTTCCTCGCAACTAAAGCTGCTGCCTCCCGTAGTCGCGAAGAGGAAGGGGGTGGAGAGGAGGACGACCGGGAGGAGAAGATGCTGCAGTACGCTCTTCTCCGGTATTATTAATGTTACGAGACACGTGAACGCGCGATAGAGGAATAGAGGAACGTCGGCAGAGGGTTCGGTGCGCACGATGGTGGTGGCGGATAAGGCGGATTTAGGAAGAGAGGTAAGGCGAGATGCACACGGGGGCGGCGAATGAAGGAAGAGGCGGACGCACGAAGGCGAAGGAACGAGAGGAAGGTTGCGCGCTCGGGGCGCGCGTTACCCCCTTTCTCGACGGTCCCTTTAGTCTTCGCTAATTGTCTCGGAGACGTTTCTCTCCCCCCCCCCCCCCCCTCTCTCTCTCTCTCTCTCTCTCTTGACGCTACCCCCGCGACTGACAACGTTGTGAGGTAAGGCCGGATTCTGCCGGCAGACAATCGCGATGCAAAAATACGCAGGCAGCTGTTAGACACGACTGGAAATATGATGCGTTTGAATTAAGCCCGGAGATTCCGCGGCCGTTTCCAGATGGAATGGGGTGAGTTTGGGATGGGATGAAGCCGATTGTTCTCGTAGACGGCTTAGCGCGGCTTTCTCATGAAAACTCGAAAATTAAATTCGTGTCGATATTTCATAGCAGTGATAAAATTTTACAGTAAAAAAATTCAATGATGAGAAGGAAAAATTAAAAATTATATCACGTAAAGAACTATTACATGTTTATATCACATCAAAAGCAACTTCCAAATTATATTAATTTTACTTACATTTGATGTTTTATAACAACATAACAAACATATTCGCGAAATACATATCTTTGAAATGCAACAGACGATTAATTTGATTGCTGAGATTTTTTTGAAAATAATGTTTCAGATAAGTGGATTAAGAGCAGTAAATTGTACAATCATGTTAGAGTCTCGTAATCTGAATAAAAACAACTCTACATTAAACGTGACAGACAAAAATTATTTAAATAATAATGAAATTCTGCAGCACGCAAAAATTGTTGAAAAGTTAAAGAGAATATACAGTCCGCGGGCCAAAAGAGAAACCTCGACTCCAACTTATCGATTACTCGGAGTCGCCTTTCACGGTGGCAGCGGCGTGCCATTGGCCCCTTAAAGGTTCCCGAAAAGCGAAGAAAAGCAGCCGGGCGCCGGGCCAATGGCCGTGGCGCGCGCGCACCCCCTTTGCTCTCTCGTCGCCTTTTTCCTGTGGATTTTTCCTCGCTGTCGCGTCTCTAAGAAAGCTGCCGGCAGCGAATCGCGGACGCGCAAAATCCATCGCAACCCCCGTCATTGGCGGAGTTGCAGCATCTTGACGCCGCCCATCGAGGAACCCTGTACCCGGGAAAACAGAGCTCACGTTCGTTCCCTCTCTCTTCCCGGATTTTCCCGCCTCTCTCGAATGCGCCTCTCGTTCTCGTTTTCTCGTTTTCACCCTCTCCCTCTATCTATCTGCCGTCGCGACGCCTCCACCACCCCGTTTTCTTCTCCTTCTTCGTCCTCGCGTTCTCGCCCGGCTCCACCTAGGATCGCTCTCTTCTTATCTCGCTCCTACCTCGGCTTCCCTCCTCCGACGACGACGTCGTCGTTACCATCGTCGCTGTGCGCTCTCGCTTCTCGCTCTCTTTCTCTACTTTCACCCTGCCCTCCCTGCTCTTTTGTTTCCCCGGCCGGCTTCCTTCCTCTTCTTTGGTGTCGGTTTCGCCCGAGCCGCCGGCGCACCCCGAATACCCCCGGGTATACCATACCGAGATGGTCTCCTCTTTTCCTCTCCTTCTCCCTTGCGCCTTCGTCTTGCCACTTGCTATTCTGCTTTACGGCATACGGCGACCTGGAAGAAACCCCGCATCCGGGGTGAGGCTGCAAAGCCGTGAAAGCAGAGGAGAGGAAGGGAGGGTTCCCAGCGACGATGCTTCCTCAGATATTAGATTTTACAAGGAGCGTGCTGGGATTTTAGACGGGTCACGGGATGGGTGGACGACGGCGGAGATGGAGGAACGCCGGGCCACTGGTTCCGCGCTTCTCCTTACATCGAGGATGGGATAAATATTAATTACGTTTCTAAGGGCCGCCTGCGGCTATACGTGTACTACTGGTTATACTTCCTCGCTGTATCCCGGGCCTTACGTCTCCGGGAATTTGCGGGCACGTCTTCGCGAGAGATTTGCTTTCTTATTGATCGTCGGTACGGCTGTTCCTACTGTCTGTTTCTACTGCCTTCTCGGATCTATGAATTTTTTAAGTTTGGACACAAATTCTACTGGGCGGGTTTTTTATTACACAATATTTTTAGTCTCGACATTTCTCTTTCTTATCCTCTATTAAAAAAAATACGTATCTTTATTTTATATTAATGTTAATAAAAAAATTACGATTTTGTTTGTTATTTATTTTTAAATAAGCAGAATGAGTATTTAAATCATGTTTACTTTGTCAGTTTGGTAATATTTTTTTTCTTTTTCACCTTTCTTCGTCTGCGTTTAATATGCATGCTATTTGCTGGTCATACTATTGTGCTCTGTTGAATCAAGCGCGGCAAAGTTTTATTAAATACCATAGATGCGCTTCAAGTGTCGACGTGGAAAAAACACTTTGCCGATGTGCATTCGCGGCGCTATTCCATCTCCCCGCGTTAAATTGATTCGCATTATTAAAAGCAGCCGTGAATTGGCCGTGAAAGTTTTTCAATTTCCCCGGCACTGTTTCCGCCAGTAAATTGCACTGATAAATTGCACAATACGACGCGGTTCGGAGAAAATCGCATTCAAAACTAACGTGTCTCGGCGTCTAGACATCGGCGCGGATTAGTTGCATATTTCATTTAGAAACACAATAAATGGCTTCTAGACGACGTTAAAGTACGATGTAATAACAGCGCTTTCTTATCTTCATCACAACATGTATTTAAACGAAGGATATAAAATGAATCAAAGATAATTATCGAACAATTACTTTTTATTTTTATTACAATGTTTAAAAATAGTTCTGTAAATATAACACGCCATTTTTAATAGTTTATTCGTTTTCTATTATTAATATAATTATACAAATTAAATTTTTAACAAATAATTTTTCAATTAATTTATAACTTTACAGATACATGATCATTTTTGAAAATATATCTTTAAAAGAGTTTTGAAGAAAATTACTTGCTGTTTTACATAAGTCTCG
This sequence comes from Formica exsecta, assembly GCF_003651465.1. NCBI lineage: Eukaryota > Metazoa > Arthropoda > Insecta > Hymenoptera > Formicidae > Formica > Formica exsecta. The sequence continues at coordinate 954,582 of NW_021851238.1, forward strand.
CAATTTATCAGTGACATGACGTTCCATGTTTCTTTTTTTACCTCAGGTGTTTAATAACGTCTGTCTACGTTATTAGACTGACCGCATCTCGCCGACGGCATTCGAAGAAGGGTCAATTTATCGAATTTGCGGGATAATTATGTGGGGTTGCAAACGCCGATCGCATAATCTCGTGGGTACGCGTGGCTGATGATCATGGTCGATTATCCATGGAGTCATTCGCCGCTCTTCGGGTAACGAGGCAGTTCACCCTGACTCGCTGGAAACAGCCTTCGGGGAAGAAAGATCAGGGGTGGTTGGTTCGAAACCTGGCTGAAATAGGTGGTGCTGCCGCGCAGTGGCGGTGTCGATAACTGAGCTGTTTAAACAACCCCCTCGCAATTTAGCCCTTCATTTGTCCAAATCGTCCTACCATGTTTCAAACACACACGCACGCACACAATAGCGATCCCGTAAAAATATTTTACACAGCATTTTATGAATATCAGAAAAAATGTAAAATATTTATTATAAAAATATTTAATTTAAAAAATGTATGTACTTGTACAAATCATAATTAATTGTCTTTGTATTGTATTTAAATTAGGCTTTTTATAAAAATGTCCACATCGCCGATAACATTATCAGAATCTATTAGATAATTCAATATAAAGAGAACGGAGAAAGTAACAAACGGGTTTCAGATATCAAGTTTATTAAGGATTTTTTCATATCTTCACGACACAATCTTTTTCACGACTTATCTATAAAATGAACCTGATTATAAAAATCATAATTCTAATCTATTTGAACAAAGACAAAATTTCGCTTGCCATAACAATTGTAATTCTGGTATCCTCTTGTGGCGACACCGGATCGGGCACTTGTCACCCTGTGAGACAAGATCGATCGACTTGTCGGTTGATCGCGGCATCGATGCATCCCGTGATAGGACGTTAGATCGCTGACCGAGGTCAGCCATTAGCCGCAAATGACGTACTTAGGTGGCCGGCGATCTCTCTCACTGAGAGATTTGATCGGATGCGGGATTCCTTCGGACAATGATTCCGGCTCGAGATCCGCGAGAGCGAGCGAGCGAGCGAGCAAACGACAAGGGGATCACGGCCCCTTCTTCGTTCACCCTATTGATTTTCCATTCGGAACAGCTTCGGCACTATCGAGGCGCCAAACGTCGGCACGAGCTGCCCGACCGATTGACCGACATTCGATTGCCAATCGACGCGCAATTCGGTCGATCCACCGGTGACAATGATTGAGACACCTGTGACTCGTTTGCAAGCGAATATTGATCGATCCGCTACAAAGTCGCTGCTATTTTCAATTACGCGCGTATATTATTCTAAATTGAAAACTTTGAAAATAATATATAAGATTATATGTTTCAGATATAAAACTAATAGAACATATTATTATAAATGTACGATTTATATATGTGAATACGACATGAATTTATATACTGTTCGTAATATGATACGATTAAATATCGTCTCGCCAGAAAATAACACTTATATTTTAAAAATAGCGAAGTTTTATGATAGTTGTATATGATTTCTAATTTTTGGACTCGCAAAACATGTTTTTCAACTGATCAATTAATTGGAAATATGCAAACTTTTTCCTGTTTTCTTTTATATATATATTTTATATTACATTTATACACGAGATAGATATGGTAAAAATTTTATAACTTTTCATTTTTTATGTTTTTTCTAAGATATGGAGTTTTTTTATGCTCTTTAAAAAGATCGTTGTTGAAACGAGTGCCAATATTATGATTAACGGAGTAATCCATGATCGAGATAGTTCGCGGTGAATTCCGGCGGTAATTAGCCGTACTGTTTGATTTGGACGACGCGGTGGAAGAGGCTCGTGCGGGTCTGATTGGATGAAGCCGTAGATTCGTCTTCACTTTCCAAAAGGAAAGAACAGCCCGGGGCCTCTGGCTCCAGGAAATGACGAGAAGACGAGATGAGACAAGACGGGACCCGCGAGTTAGAAACGACGAAGTCGTTGAGTTCGGATGAGATGGGACGGGACGAGGCAGAAGAGACGACGAGATGAGATGAGAAACAGCAATGTCGCAATGAGATATTGCCAGTATGCGAAGGTGCACAAAGCTACCTTAGGATCTGTCTCTGTGCCTTGTAATAACACTGTGCATAAGTTACGGCGGACTACTCACGGTTTGATGATTAGCTTAAAAAAATATTTTCATTATCATTGGGAAAAAGATAATAGCTGTGGCACAAAAGCGCGATATATATATATATATATATTTGTATAGAGAGAACAGAGTTTTTAATTTAAATCTCTTAACACATATCTTTATGTTAAATCGAAATTATTTAGATATATCGAATGCGGCTCTAAATAGTGCATCAAAATAAAATTTTGCAGATGTAGGGGAAAGTGGATGTTCAGGTTTGATTTTTTTACAAAATAAATTTTGATTCTTAAACTTCTATGATTTTATTTGTACTCTATAACTGAATAACATAATTTTTTTAATTTTATATATACAGTATGTGTATGATAAATATGTATATATATAAATCATATTTAAATACTCGTTCAATGCATATCATATTAATTTCAATATTATTTTTTATAAATATATTTTTCAAGATATATTTCTAAATCTTCAACAGGAGCTGCAGCTATTTAATATCTTTTTGATTATTACGCTATCGATTGCATTATTAGTACAAAGTCTTCATACATCATATAGTTTTTAATCCTTTGATATATTTGCATGCCCTGGGCGGATTTTCCGCGGGATATGAAGATAGGGAAGAGGGTGGAAAAGCAAAAGGAAAGGAAGGTGCCCAGGATGCTTGGGGGGTAGTACGGGGTGCAAGATGTAAGACGAAGGAGGCGTGGCCTCGGCATTGATCCAGAACCCCCACTCTTGTGCTTAAAAGTACGGCTCTGGCTGCTCTGCTCTGTGCTCACCCCCGTCGACCTGTAAGAAACCGGCAAGAAATGAATATTCATGAGCCATCAGCTTCGCTGCCTCTATCTTCTTGATTCGGTCACCGGCGTCAACGAAAAAATACTTCGCCATTAATATGTATATAAATCAAAATGTTACTAAATATTATAATTTTATATTAAACAGAAAGACTGTCGAGAGAATTTTTGTTTTATAATTGCATATTACAATATTATGCAAATTTATAATTTACAAAATTATACATAGAATCTTATTCATTTTTTTTAAATTTTGTTTACATTTGACAATATTACTTAAAATAAATGTATTAAATATAAAAAAAAAATACTTTTTTTGAATAAAAAAAAATAAATTTTTTTATAAAACATTTTTTTTTTATCTAGAATCATGAATAATGATTGAATTTATCATGATTGAAAATTTTCCGGATTATTATAACTTTCTGGAAAATTCACTTTAATCGCTGATAAATAAATGTTTCCTTTCAATTAGTAATTTTAATCGTCTCGAGAAATTCGTGAAATCGCCAAGTGAGTCTTCTAAATGCCCTCCCACCGCGCGCTTGAATTAATTGTGGTAATTCTATTTCTATTTACTGTCGCAGGATATTGCTTTATCTAATTGCGAGCGAGGGGAAAGTGCCGGTAGTCGTAACGTTAGATTGATCGTCGATCTCGACGTTGGTAGAGACTAAGCCATGTATAGGATACTGAGACTCGTTTTACGATATAAATTAAGGGGCAAGTCCCTTTGTCCCGCCAGACGACAATACATTAGAAATATGTTTGCCAAGCAAAATGCAAATTATTTTTTAACAACAAATTCCTTTTTATTTAATCGAAAAATGCTGCGACGTAGAGAAAAGTAGCAAATACGTGAAATGCGGAGACATTGCGTTGCGGACCTTGCGTTGCATAAATCGCACAGGTACTTGCACTTGGGAACAATAGGATAGGATCATTGCATGAATATTTCATTCCTGGTCAGTGATCCGATATAAATAATCCGAAAGTTACGAAGCTCTCACGATCTAAAATTTTCACATGACAGTTTCACTCTACTCAAGTCGAGTATGCAAAATCAAGGGGGGGGGGGGGGGGAAGGCGCAACTGTTCGCAAAAGTATCTCGTAATTTTTTTATATAGCACTTATATTATTTTATATAATTGCGCCATGTCCAAAGATACATTTCTGAGAAAGGGATGTAAAAGGATTGGGCGCGACGTTAGCAAATTGGTTACCGGTTACGACGTTCCCGGAGTATACCGTGAGTTTGTTCTAACTTGCAGTCGCTGGCAGTTCTCCTCAAACAGGCTAGATTATGCTCCACATCTCTCCGTTTTCTCTTCTCCTAACTGGCTCGCGCGAATCGCGATTCGTGCCGCGCGACTATACATCCACGTTTGTTTGATCTAACTTTGCCTGCCTCAATCTCGCTGATTGTGAAAGAAGCGCAGTCGGAGAAAGCCTGCCGAAGCGAGACAACTTTGGAGTTTCTAGTCTTACCAGATTCGAGAAACAGAGTGGTCTTTATGAGCGATGAAAGATTTTATGTTCTATAATTAGGAACTTGAACGATCGAAATGTGGATCGATTGATTCTTCTCTCCGCTGTAAATTATTAATAATTCTATGTCTTATGGCTTTTTGCTTTGCATAGTTGTGTTTTATCATTATGAAGAAAAGAAGGTTGCACATATTACTTTTTTTATATGTACATAAAATGCATATTTAACAGACATGATATAAAAAGAAAGAATTATGATTATATAAAGATATAATTGTTAATAATTTATTTAAAAATATAAAATTCAGAGTGTTATTTGATAACGCAAGATTATATAATAAACATTTTTAAGTATTCTTTTACACATATTAATTTACGTTGCCATGATTATGGCGAGACTTCGTCTTAAATTGTCGGACGATACACATCACATTAAACCCGGAATGGTCCAAGCTTTAATTTACGAAGCTGTTAACGTATCCGATAAAATACAGCCTTCGGTTTTATTACGCCCATTCGACGCCATTTTGGAAGCGAGGATTTCTCTCCTCGAAACATTTCTGCCCGTTACTCTTACTTACCTAACCACTATGTCTTCCCACATCTCCAGCGCAGTAATTTCAATTGGTTCGCAATGCGTTCCGCACAATTTACTTATTTAAGGCAGATTTTTTCACCGACAGCAATTCTAAACACGAGATAAGTCTCACCCTTTGCAATTTAATCTACTTTGATCGTACTACTGAAAATTGCTTGGGTCAAAGAGATGAGATTAACCGTGTTTCCTAATGCATAATATATCAGGGCAGTAACAGATCATTTCGATTTGTTGTAGATAAAGAGCAAAATAATATTACATTTTTTTTAAACGCTTTAATGTACTATTACTTTTCTTGACAAACTCATTTTTTCCATTACTTTTTTTTTTACAATTTTTTTATGCGCGACTTAGAAAGGCTCCAGAGAAAACTACACTTTTCAAGTATCCACAGTTCATGATTTTTGTTTTCCATATCGACGGCTTTTTGAGTTTTACGCATCCCTCCCCAAGGAGGCAACTCATAGACCGGAGTGTCACGATCCTTTAAAATATTTAGAGGAGGTAGTCCGGGGAAGGAGAGAGAGAGACAGAGGGTAGAGGGAGTCGGAGGAGAGACTCATCCAAGTTGGCAACTTTCGGTCGTATTAGCTTTTGTATATATATTACCTCATTTGCGAGAGGAAAGCTTATACTTCTACCCCCTGTAGACACTGTATAGATATACCATGCACTCGCCTACCTCCACCCCCTCCCTCCACAATATACTTGTACACGTGCTTCGGCTATATTCCTTACCGTCAGTACGATACGTCAGTTGTCGCGCGAAATGCGACAAATCGTCTATTCGAAAAGTTTCCGCAACCATGACGGATTATATATTACTGTAATGCACGGAAGATGCGGAAAAATAAAAGTTCATGATTGTTTGAATCTCTCTCTCTCTCTCTCTCTCTCTCATTTTATTTATTCAAAACATATTAGTTTAAATCGATAATGCCAGAGAGAAACATAGTAAAGAGAAAAAATCTGATCACTTTACGCTCTTTCTATGAATCTGATCGGCCTATTTAAAAAAAAAAAGCGATTATAATGGATACGAGCAAATATAAAACAGTGACAAAAAGGAAAGTTAACCAAAGAATATCGTCTTACAATGTATGGGCAATAAAATTGTTGGAGATGTAAAACATTTGATTCTGTAATTTCTATTTAAATTCCTATCTATTCGTGGACATATTTCGTCAGTTCATGATTTCGACAATCTATAAATATTTTTTGAAGACGAATATATATATATATATATATATCATATTTTCAATGTAATAAAATTGATTATTATATTAATGAAACAATTACATCAGCAAATAATATCATACATGCAACTTTTGCTACTTTGGTAAAAGAAAATACGCGTCATAATTAAAGTGACACACATAAATAATATATTGTTAATATTTTTTGCGTATTACATCTCCTTATAACATAAAAAATTTTCTTTTTGTGTATCACTCTATTTTTACATCAAATTTGTAAAAGATTAATATTAAATAAAAAACAGATGCATACATTTTACTGCCTCGTTAATAAATATATAACAAAAAAATTATGTGTGTGCGTGGTTCAATATTATTATTCAATATATACAAAGATATAATATTAAAAGCAATATTTCTTAATTCCTTTAGTCGTAACGCTTTGACAATTTATTCTTCAAGTTTCAAACCCATTCTTAAATCTTAAGCTTCATATAAATAATCGTTCCGTCTTTTAACTAAACATAATGCCAATTAATTTCTATTTAAAATGTAAGTACCTATACATGTTTCCTTTGGACTACCTTTGTTTTTTATTTATATAAATTGATATTTCTAACTTTGAAACCCTGAGGCAAGAGGAGTGGCATCGCGGCGTAAAAGAACAAATTCATAAGGGAATGTAGCGCGAGGTGACGATGCTGGTACACCCTCGACGCGGGAAAACAGACATTTAATCTAAAATAACACACGGACAATGAATACAAAATATACGTCAACACGAATCATAACCTTTCCACTTCCGTCGCGTTGTTCGTCGGTATATCATCCCAGCGTTGTTCCGATTTCAGCATGAACATGCATAGTGACGTCGAGATGAGCCGGGCGTAAAAATAGAGAATAGGAAAGCGGAAAGCGCGACGTAAAGAGGACGAACAAAAAAGAAGAGGGTGGAGGAAACGGAGGAAAGCGACAAGAGTGCGAGGAGCATCGGCGGCGCATCGCCTTCGAGCAAGTATCGCCCGGCTGTCAGATGGTAGGTAGGGTTGGCGGAGAAGGAAGGTACCTACGCGCGAAGGTTAGGTCGGAATATAGTTTAAGCTAGACGAATGGGTTGGTGGGTGGTTCTGGAGGCAGAAGAGTGAGCCGAGGCGGGTAGTTTTGCCTGGGTACCGCCGCACCACCGTCACCCCTTCGCCTATCCGCCGGTCTTCCGCCGTTCCCCGACCCCCGCCAGCCCTCTGGAGGCACCCCTGGTTACCACTCCACCACCTTCTCCACCTCCTCGACGACGCCATACCCTCGTTCATAATATCCTGCACGTCAGACTTTGAAAACTCCAACAATTTCCTCCTGCCGCCTGGTTGGAGAGCGAAGAGGGGAGGGGAACGGGGAGGAAGGGGATGGCCGGGGCTCAGGGGGTTGGTTCTACCCGCCGTGTGGAGATGGTTCCAGGTTGCTGATGCTGGTGCCGCTCTCTTCGTGTGATGTGGCAGTGTTAGTAGTAGTAGTAGTAATAGCGGTGGTAGTGAAGGTGGCGGTGGTGGTGGCGAACCGACGGTGCGAGGGAGACGAGTTTCGAGTTTATATAAAGTTCGGGCCACATCAATAATTATAAGTAGAGAGCCGAGGCAAGATGGCGCACCCGACTGGCAAACCCCATCCTCTCACATGCCAACCGAGTCATTATTCAAGGCATCCTTACTTCCACCCGTCTGCCCATCCGATTGATCCTTGGTGTCGTCTTAGGGAACAATCGACGCTTTTCCAAAGAAAAGCCGAAGATTGTCTCGTTGATTCTTAATGCTTCTTATTGCATTCTGATTTCCACAATAACATTGAATTTCGCTTCACACGTACTAATTCATTCTTTTATAAAGAATAAAGAAATATATATACAAAATATTTCAGAATATTGCTTTTAAATTTTTTATCTACGAATTTTAACAAAAAAGTTGAGATCTTCCCAATTTATTGAAAAATGATAATAGAGAGAGGGAGAGAGAAACAAGTTATTTTTATTTTATTAAAAATATATTATGTAAAAAATATATGCGAAGAATTAATTATTCTCAAAAATATGATATTTTAAAAAAATATTATTTTTGTGAAAATTTTCCGTATCTTTCTTTAGAGATGTAATGAAGAATAGAATATTATTAAGAGAACGAGAGGTAAGAAAGAAAAACACGAGGGGCCGACGACGATAGGGAAGGGTTGGTTGGTTTCCGGCAAAGATGACGGTTGATTAATGTTGAGGGTAGTTTCTTACTCACACCTAGCTCGAGCGGGATAGTCGGTTATAATGGCGAGCGGCGCCTTAGATAAAGCGTCGAAATAATACTGCACGCGGAAACAAGAAGAAACTGCAGTTATCAAATTTAATATTCTTTACTCGTTCAGTACTTTATATATAGTATTCCATTTTTTACATGAAATAGTATTTCATTTTTACATGAGATATATAAAAATTTACGTTTTAAACATATCTGAAAAATAAACATGTATAACAAAAACAATATTTTTACTTGGCAAGATATGAATTAACAGAGAGTGCTTCCGAATTAACCGGTGTAACTTCTAATTGGAAAAGTTTAACTTCATGATATCAAAAAAAAAAAAACAAAAAAAAAAAACGAGTATACGGCTTACACGCCATCAAGCACAAGTATATCGGGATCATCCTGGTAAATATTTTACTTTCGCGAACTGAACCGACATGCGAGTTAAATAGTAGTTTTGTTTGACTGTGTGGTACGACATTTTTGAGAGACGCGAATCGGTTTTCTCGAACGGTCCATACAACCGACAAATACATACGTATAAAACACTCACACACGCGCATATACGTCCGGTTAGGTTGCACATGCATGCGCGCGCTTGGCGTGGGATCGGTTCGAATCTGTCCCTAACGTAGTTTCCAGTTGAAACGCAGATCTGGTGTTGCCCTAACTCGGCCGGTGAAACTCAGAAATCTAATGCTAGGAGGACACACGGGCTGTACCAGCCCGACGTTAACTTTTAATGCACGGGATTAGTGCCACGGGTGCACGCGGGGTCCCCGGCCAAACTTTGCGCTAATTTGTTCGTCTATTAATTTCGCACTTGCTATCCGCTCGTATCGACCGAAAGAAGCCGAAGTTGAAGAACACGAAGAAAAGCTCGTTTTGATGCTAAGCGGCCAATAAATTTTTTTTCCACTGAAAAACAATCGACTTGGATATTTATTAACAACTATGATAATCTAGCTTCTAAATAAGAATCTAGTCTATTAATAGATGAAAGTAATATCTAAAAATCTTTAATGTTGCTAGTTGTTATGCTTATTAAAAATTTTTTTATTTTTCTAGCAATTAATTATTCAGTGTACTTCTCAAGAAATTTTGGATACAATAAGATTGGCTCAATCTTTCGAACAGTTTATTATCAAATTTCTTATAATTTTGTCACATTAATATAATATATAATTTTATCTCTCACTTGATATTTCATATATTAATTAAAAATAATATGGCTTGTCTCTAATGAAATACAGAAGAATAATTTCAAAGGCGGAGTGTTTAAATGCGGAATCTGGGTCGCAGCAGCCGTTTAGCGAGATTTCTCGTGGCAAAGTGGGAGGCAAGGGTAAACGAGGAGTGTAAAAAGCGAGAAAAAAGTCGAGAGAGTAACGCACCGCAGAAGGGAAGCGAAAAGAGAGGAGGAAGCGGCCGCGCGCTCAATTTACCGGTCGTGGAAAAAAGGAATGCAGGAAAAGACGGGAAACAGCTTAACGGGGTTAAAACCAGTCCTTCGGGGGCTCGGCGGTAGGAGGTAAAAAAGCTAAGCGGCGTTTTATAGACCCAACAAGCGGCCCGCGTATACCTACACGGGTGCCAACCCCGTTTTTACACCCTCGTTGGAAATTAGAGGCTTTTTGTGCTAAATATATCCTCGTTCCTACACTTTCTCTCTCTCTCTCTCTCTCTCTCTCTCTGTCTCTGTCTCTCTTCCTCAGACGCACACACACAGCACGCCCGCGCCAGTGAATCTCATATTAATTTTAACTCCTCACAAACTTGACCGCGCTTCGAATTACTCGTCCTGCAATCTTTTTAATCTTTCTATTATATGCTAAAATTGTATGAAAAGAAGATGTGCAATGCATTTTTCTCAGTAAACTCGTTTTATGATTTAATATAATTTTTGATCTATTTAATTGATAGCAGTGAGGATTCTCGAAGCAGAAATCTTTAAAAAGAAATTCAATATTTATTATCATTTGGGATTTTATCTAATAAATTCATCTTAAAGTTTAATATACTTTCATTCAATCTTTTAAAAGATAATACTCTATTTAAAGCAAATGAAATTCTCAACTTAATTATAAAACTGATTTTAAAACTGATGTTTACTTAAAAAATATTGAAGCTTCTCATAATCTGCAGAATTCCATAAATTACCATGAGAAATCTTCTTTACAAAAATTCTCTCAACATTGCGTTTTTAGAATCCAAAATTATGATAAATTCTTATTAATAAATTTCATACACAATTCTTTCTAAATTAAGCGATAAAATTTCTAACTGCGGCGAAAAATCGTAAAAGCTGTCCGACCAAGTAGCAACGGGATTTGAGAGTCTTTTCTGTGGTCTAAGTGAAAATAAAACGCTTGACCAACCGGCCAAGAGGGTGTGAAACAAGGGTGGCATTTCTCTCACATAAATTAGCCGTCGGGGGCAAAATGCAAAACATCCGTTCAAGCCGCAGTTCAACACGGGCGAGATTGGTCACGTTGTGGCTTTGTCTCTCCTAATTCGCCCGCAGGTGTATCTTTGAACTGACATGATTGTGTACAATTTAGAAAATAAGTGCTTGTAAATATAAAGGAAATATTATCGGGCTACTGTATCTTGTCGTCAAAAATAATATTCGTTTTGGAAAGAGAAAAAATTGCTTCACGTAATATCCTATTAATTTCCTTAAAAAAAAAAAAAAAATGTTTTAGAAATAGAATGCACAATTTATACATTTTGCATGATTATTTTGAAATCGCGGTTTATCGGAATAAATATAAATATATATTTCCGCGTTTTTCGAAAAATATCGAGAAAAGCCACGATGAGAAGCTGGCAATTAAATTATCGCAGCGTTCGCAAATCGCATTTCGCTGTACCTATTCCGATCCACGAACGGAGTCGAACGGAGTCGAACCGAGCTGGAAAAAGCAACGTGACATATCACGCGCCATTAAGGCCAAAAGCCCGCGCGTTCTCGCAATACTCCGGGGCAACATCGAAGATGCAACCAGCCGAAAATTCATGGCTGGCACGAAGGAATCGAATATCGTTGTCGCATCGGAACCGATGTGTCTCCCTCCGGTTATTCCCGCGGGGCGAATCGAAACGGCGAAGGTCGTTGGTACTCGAAGGCGAAACGTTTCTCTAGGCATTCGAAACGAGCGTTGCGCGCGTATATCTGGCGAGTAGGTGTGGGCCCCCAGATAGCGCCCGATTTCCAGCAACGACTAACGGTGGATATAGGTATGAGAAAGGTGGTGGCGAGAAGCGCGAGAGGTGCGGCTCGCTCGTAGGTTGTGTGTTAGCCTGGGTAACTGAGGCAGTTCACCCTCTCCCATCCCACCCTCTTGCCCCTTTCCCACCCACGCTTTTGGCTTTCGAGGCAATATAACTCGAAAATGGTGGCTGGCTTGCGAGTGCCGTTATCATTTCTTAGCCCGGTATCAGCCCGCCCTCCCGGTTATTACTGCACCCCCGGGGCTACGCCACGGACTCTTAGATAAGCCACCCACCGCGAAGGTGTATTGTGTGTGTTTCACGTACCGTCGCCTTCTATACGCCTCTCCTTCTCCTGCCACGTCTCTTATTCCGTCTTGTTCTATCGGGCTCTCTTACGGCGTTTCTCCATTCCAACTGTCTCTCTCGCTCTATCTCCGTACGCCTTTATCATCTTCTCCCGCTTTCTCTTTCTCTATGGCGCCGCACCATCCTCTGCGGAAAGTGCCCCTTTCCCCCCTCCCCCTATGCCCGATTCCAGCCACTTCCGACACTCTGAGATGTATAGAATTGTTTGAGAATCGCCCGAAGCGCCGCGAGATTACTTGGGAAAACGGATATGTCGTTCGCTGCCTGGACCGATAAGTCCGAAACGCGCATCGTCGAAAAGGACCTCATCCACGGCTGGTCCAGGCCCGATCGATCCCCGTCCGCGGGCAGGTGCACCTCTTGGATCGCCCTATCCGGCTATCCTTCGCCGGACACGAGTGTCTCCGCCGTCTCTGTTTTCTTAGGATTATGGCGGCAATCGCGCCACGCCGCGCCGCACCGGACGGGTTATCGGAATCGCCGCTGCTAATCTGACCGCGCGATCCGGAGATGTGCAGCGGAAGCTTTCCCTCCTCCTCGCGTTTGACCAGACTATCGGAGAATCTCGTTTAATATTACCATCTTGTTCCCTTAGCATGAATATGTACGTTGTATTATTGTTTCTCTCAAAAATATTTTTAATACTTCTCTTATTGGAGATGCTGTAAATTTTAAAGAGATTATTTTATAAATCTGTTTCATTCTTTGACCATTCGGAAATAATCGTAAGACATTGTAATTAATAATTTGACATTTCATGCTTTTTAAATTAGATCAACGGTATTTTTCGTAGAGATGAAAAGTTGGGCATCTCTCGGATCTGCGAGGAATCTCAAGCGCGTTCGATCGAGTGGCTACTACAATCGCAAATGATTTGCGGACATTGTGCTCCAAGTCGAAAGCTACATTCGAATGCGAACGATTCCAAATGAGGTCGCCTTCGACTGACTGATGACGTCATTACTGTCAGGCTTAATGAAAATTTCCGGAAAGTTACCGCTCGTCTCGACTGCCGACACCGTGTTACCTTCAGCTACAGCGAAACGTGGGCGTTTCGGCAGGGGGTGTAGCGGGATGTCGGATGCCGAGGGGGGTAGGAACGGGGGAGGGGGCGGGAGAAAACGGGCGCGGGGCTTGCTGGCGCTCGCGAGCGAGCGAGAAATTTTACGAGAATTTCCGAGACTAATTTCTCCGGCGCTTTGCGCTCGAGGCAGGCGGGCGTCGTTAATTTCTGACGTTAATTGCTAAACCTGAAGTTTCTAGAAATTTCCTGGGCGCCCCTAACCTCGCTTCCAGTGCACCAGTCTATCCTCTACCCCCCTCCGCCACCCTCTCGTTTACGTGTGTGTACGGGACCCACCATCAACTCTCTTGCTCTTCCCGTCGACGTTTCCTTGCCGTCTCACAAGCGCGGCTGCTTCGCCCGGTTTTCTGATATGAAGATTAAGCATCATTTATTCAGAACAGTCGAGCGCAGGCCCTTCTTGACGAGGCCGTTGAGGTTTAGGCACCGGCCGGACAGCGGATAGACTTGCGATGGAATCACTTTTGTATAATGGAATAACTTGGCAACTTGTATATAAATATAAAAAGCATTGCCAAAGTGTCGATCATTCCAACTGTCCTGCTCTGACGATCTTACATCCTATAGAACTTTTATAAAGATTTTCGTTGAATTTTGCTGAACATCAATGTTTCCAAACTTATATTAAATTACTGATGTATCAGAATATAATTTTTTTTTTTTCGATTTTAAATATACTTAATTTTATTCTAAACATTTAAATTACTTGTATTATAAAATATAGCATTAATTGAGCTCGAATATTAAATATTTCGTTTCAATTATGTTTTTATCCTTAGAATATTCTTGCTCATAAAATTCTCCAAAGCTGTCGGTGCCGCAAGAAATAATCTGGCGATAAAAAAAAAAAAGAATACGTATCCACCCGTGACCGCGTACCGCAGAGACCGCAACTACCGCCTGCTATCCCTCGTTCTCGGCTCCCGCCCACCCTCTCGAAGGATGCCGGCGTGTAGAAACTCGGCAGAAAGGGTCGGGCACCCCTCTTCGATGTGCACGGGGGTCAATTTCGTCGCGATAAAAGGGCGAGCGAGAGTTCCTTGCGCCCTCGCTTAGTTGTTTAGTTTTCCGCCATCTTTGTTCGCGCTTAGGTACCGCGGGGATCAGAAGGGGGAAAGAGAGGGAGGGAGGCGATCGTTCCCGAAGTGAGAGCGAGAACCCAAACGGGAGGTCGCCGGAACGAGAAAGAGCGACGAGAAGGAAGGGGTTGGGTTAATAGCGGGCTCTGGCGGTTCTGCAACCCCGTTGAGGCTTTTCGGGGAGAGAGGGGGATCGGTTGGCGGCGGTGGAGATTCGGGTAGGGTGCGGAGAGGGCGAGCGAGCGAGCCCGGCGAAGGAGAAGCGTAAGTCGAAAAGAGAAAGCGGAAGGCTCGCGCAGCTTCGCCGGAGACGGAAAGAGAAATAGAGAAAGACCAAGATGGATAGAGAGGGTAGAAATAGACGCAAAAGACGGGGACGACGAGAGCGAGCGAGCGGCGGCGGTGGCAGCCGGCGGTAACGGGCGGCACGAAAGGCGGGAAGGGAGAGATTTTACTTACTTACACTCCCACCCCAACGGAGGTCCGCGCGCGGCGAGACGGGCTAATGCGAGGCAGGGTGCGCGGGAAAAGGAACGACGACAGCGGTTAGGTATTTCCCCCGTAGCGCGCGCGCAAAAGGCACCGTAACGATTTTCTGCTCCTTCGAAGGAATATGAAAGGCGATATTTGCGCGAACCCAGCACACCCGGAGAACGATGGATAGAGTAGGGTACGGAAAGCGGTGGAGAAAGAGGAGGAAGAAGGAAAGGCAGCGGGGAGAGAAGAGGGTGGTTTGAGGGTAGCTCGGCATCGTCTCGCTTTCGCGCCCCCACGTGTCCCACACGCTCTCGTTTCCTCTAATGATGGAAAGCGAGAGGCAGCGTCGCCCCAGCAAATACCGCTCGGGTGGGATTTAAGGGATGAAAAGGGGCAGGAAGCCTTCTTTGCTCCGGGAGCTCTTTGATGTCACCAGACGTGCCGCCTAATTTTCAGGCTGGATCGACGTCGCGCATCAAGGCTGTTCAGGAATGAAAAATTTTTATCTCCATCTCGGACGGACTGTCGCGAAAGATTTTAAACTTTATACTAGATTCTTGAGGAACCGAAGTGAAGATTATCACAGAATTTCTATTGAAATTCTTGAGTCGATGTTTGGAATACCGTAAATATGTTATACATTGGTGCATCAACATTATTAAACTATGGCTTTATTATTATTGATTTAGTTGCAATAGCTAAAATTGCAATTTTATAATTTGGCTATTATCAACTATGAACAATAAAGGAAAAAACATTAATATTTTTAGTCACGATTTTCTTTAGATAGCCTACTAAACACGAGGACATATAAAACCGTCTCGATGTGCTTCATTAACTTTTGAGCATCATCAGACTTAATTACCATAAGATACCAAAGTAAAATACGAGCTCGTAGAGAATTAATTATCGCTTTTACATGTTTTTCTGCTAATAATCTTGTAATCTTCGTCAAACAAACCAAATTATTTTCTAAATATTATTTTGAAAACACATGTTGCGAATATTTAACAAATAAAATATTTGGAGAAAAATTTTTTTTTCCATCAAAATATTCTCGACAATTTGAACAATAAAGGATGCAAAATAATCACCGTACGGGAAGGTGAAGCGTGAATTTTAGGGGATGATTTATTTTTTCATCTTCCCCCTATATGAAGAACGGCGATGCCACAGCCAATGCATTCTCCGCGTCGTTTAAGACAAAAGCTCGCGAGGGTGGTTCGAGGGGGTGAGAGAGGACGGCAAGGGGGAGGTCTATGGATGGCGAAGAAGAGGTACGCCCGGGTGGGAGCTGCCTCATTCCCGGCTGGAGACTTAGAGTTGGTAATTAAATACAAGGAACCTTGCTTCGCTTCGTCTCACCCCGAGTCAGCTCGTCCTCTTCTTCCACTCCTCCTCCTCCTCCTCTTTCTCTACCTTCTCCTCCGGCTCCGCCATCCTCACCCCCTGTCTCTCTCTCTCTCTCTCTTCTTGTCTTCTTGCGTCCCCTTTCGCCGTGCCCGGAATACAGAGAAGGCTGTATTTAATTCGAGACTTTATTCGATTTACTTCGAGTCGCGGATTACGCGTCGTCGAACTTCGAGCAAACGACTGGTTGTCTACGCGATTGGCAAAGTCCATGAATAGTGAAGACGTGGCGCAAAAATAAGCAACCGGCATCGCGACAAGCACGCATTAGAGAGATTCATCTTCGGAATAATTTCTAATGCTGTAAGAAACGATATGTCTGACTCACTCTATTTAAGCAGCTGCTATTACTTGCCCCGATCTTGTTATCTTTGCATCTACTCTGTAATATTTTCATGTAAATTTGACAAAATTGTTAATAAAAGATAAAGAGACAAAAGTTTTAATGAAGCGCGCATCTTTTGCGTAATTTCAATAAGATTCCTGCAACGGTAAATAAAGTTAATAAAAAAAGCTTAATATTTCTAATGTTTCAAACGTATAATGGTATAAATGTTTATAAGTAATCATTCATACACAATATAGGCCTATACATTTAAATATAATAATAAATTTGCGAGAATATCATAATAAATTTGTTGGAAAAGATGTATTTAATTTATTAAGATTAAAAGAGAGAGAGAGAGAGAGAGAACAATATGAGTTTAATTACGATTAAATTCTGCAATAATATAAAAATTGCGGTCTCTCTCTATATTCAATATTTGCAACAAAGGACATTGGATGTATCAAAGTGAATTTGGACGACTTGTAACAGCAGATGCCTCATGAAATTTCTGAACGTCACGTGACGACATTAATCGGCCGACACTAATTGACTATGCTCGACAGCAACCGATGGCCGATGACGGGCGTTTCTTTTCGTAAATCAATTTCTCGATCAGCTCGCGAGACATGCACGCGCATAGTCGTGCCATTATTGGCAATAACAGTGTTACACCAGCCCATCCAGCCGGCGGAGATCTCCTTTCCTTCCCTCTGTCTCTCTCTCTCTCTCTCTCTCTCTTTCTTTCTCTCTCTCTCTCTCCCGATCTCCGTCGCTTTCTCCAGTATCTCACCAAGTCTCCTCTCTCGCCGGGGCTTCTCTTACTCTCTCGTAGCGAAACTCAATTCTCCAGGCCGTGCAGAACAGAGAGGGTGCGCACACTTTGCTTGCTCCTGCTGCACAAGACGAAATTTCATTCCCGCCCGCGCCCATCCTGTGCCCGGTAATTGTGCACGTGAAGCAACCTGAAACCTGCATTTGCCCCGTAGGTTCGCAAAGGAGGTTTCTCTTCGTCCTCTCTTCCGTCTCTCTCTCTCTCTCTTTCTTTCTCTCTCTCTCTCTCCCGATCTCCGTCGCTTTCTCCAGTATCTCACCAAGTCTCCTCTCTCGCCGGGGCTTCTCTTACTCTCTCGTAGCGAAACTCAATTCTCCAGGCCGTGCAGAACAGAGAGGGTGCGCACACTTTGCTTGCTCCTGCTGCACAAGACGAAATTTCATTCCCGCCCGCGCCCATCCTGTGCCCGGTAATTGTGCACGTGAAGCAACCTGAAACCTGCATTTGCCCCGTAGGTTCGCAAAGGAGGTTTCTCTTCGTCCTCTCTTCCGCCCTCCGTCCTCCTTATCACGGCGCTATCCTTTCCGATGCTTCGAGATACAATCGCCCGGACGGCCAAGACCATCAGCGTCGTCGAGGAAAAATTTCTCACTCAATTTCCCCGATCGAGCGAAATTGCTTTATCGAAGGTAATTATTAAGGGAAGCGTATATCAGAGTATAGTCATTACTTAATAGTGGAGACAATATTGATAAAAAGAAACTCTAAATGGTATTTAAGTAAAAAGTTACGAAATTTCCACATCATCATCATCGATCGTCCACGATATAGGAAATTAAATTTTAATTTTAATTTTCTCTCGGTTCAGTTATCGGTCCTTATTTAAAAAGATAACTTTCGCCGTTTATACATAAAAATATGAAATTTAATTTTCCATCTGTGAAAAAACTTGGATTCTATTATAATAATATAACTATTTAATTAAAAATTTGTGTAACAAAAAACAAACTTTATAAATGACTGAAAAATTACAAGCGGTTATAAGGAAAATGTTACTGCTATTACAATGTTAAGATATATGTTCGAAAGGAGTCTTGCGAGGGGATCTCTGTCGGCAACACCTTGACCGTTAACAGCGCGAGCATCTATTACATCGCCCGAAGTAAAAAGGAGACGCGTAAGGAAAGGAAAATAGCGGGCGTAGCCGGGCAAACAGTCGCGCTAACGTTGTTGGCAAGTTCAGCGCGACCGACACAATAAGACGGCTCAATGAAAAGCGTCCTTTACTGCGGCTGCACCGTGAATGCTTATATGCCGTTCCACGGAGAGAGCACATTCTCTCTTTCTCTCCTCGCCCGAATCTCCCTCTTTCGCCGCGGCCGCTCTCTTTCTCTCTCCGACTCGTCGCGCTCGACGTCGCTATTTGCGCGATATCTCGCTCGTTGGCCGCCGGCTCAGCCAATGAAAGCGCGCGGAGGCGAGCTTTTACGGCGTTCTTACGGCGTGGCGGGGGTTGCGGAAGGTTTGGGGCTGCTGCCTCCGCAACGTTCTTATTGTTTCAGCCACCCCAACCACCCTCCCGGCAACCACCCCGGGCGCGCAACCATCTCCCTCCGCCGCCTCCTTCCCCCCGGTCCATCGCTCCGTACGGCGGTACCACTCTACCCCCGAGTTTACTTCCTCCTCGTCGTCCGCCTCCCCCTTCACCCTTCTTCTGCCCCGCGCGCGAGAGAGCGCCCGACCGCCTCCTACGGCACTGTGCTTAGAATTTTAATGGACCGGCTTAGAAATTGTTGGCGGAATTAGATTTTAGGACGAGATTAGGCGGGGCTGCTCGAAATTACTGCAAGGAACGGCGGGCGAGCGGGCGGTGATGCTTTCTCGCGCGTCCAAGCCGGAGGCCTTTACAAATTTATGTCGTTGCGGAAAGAGCATGCGGTGACTCTATCTCTCTCTCTTTCTCTCTTTCTGCATCTATTTTCCCCTTCCTTCCCTCCTCCCGCGGGAATCTCGGACTAGGGTTCGTTGAATTTCGAAGAGAGTGCGAAATTTTACGATCGGACACGTCCGTCAACGTTCTCGTCACGTTCGTGCCACAAGAGCGCCTTCCGGGGGACGTTCTCCAGATATTCTCGGTCCCGCTCGAAATAGGCTGATTCCGCAGAATTTCCTATCGTTCGAGTTTGTCGTTTCTCTCGCACGATACTTGATCGTTGACGCGCCGCGAAATACGTAAAAGCGTCAAATCAAGATATGCCCGTATGTCTGGGAAATCTGCTATTGACAATCGATGCACGTCGCAATCTTTTCTCGGGACTATTATCGTCGCCGCTCTCTGTCATCAAGGACGAACGCTGTATACGCGCGCGCACGTACATCCACACACACACAGACGCGCCGAAATCTCAGCCATCCTTCGACACCCCTTTCCCGACATCCTCCGACATCCTAACCACTCGTAACCGGCAAAATACGCGGACGCGGAGGCGCGAGCGAGACGACGAAACGCAAATGGGGTGAGTCGACCCCGCGCTGCTGTTTGAGTTTGAAATTACAGAGCGAGAGAATTTATATGCCGGTGCCGCCTGTTCTTGCGCGACGCACTAGAAGTTTCATTTATTTAAGGCATCTTGCTCTGGGGCGCCGGCAGCTTCAAGAAACGGGGCCCCCGAACCCTCGTCCTTTCTACCTCCGATGTGTAACGATATGTTTCACGGAACACCTTGAAACATCGGAAGCGCGATACTCTCGCGAAAGATCTCGTGTCTTTTGCTATGAGAGTCTAACAACTTCCTGTTAACGGTCCTGGAGAAATTTAGAGAAATTTGCCGGCTACGAAATTCCATAGCGCATTAGCATCGGGGAACAGGGGCGACTCTGTTGGGAGAAGTATCGCGAATCCGGCACGTGTCTTTTTCCTCCATAGGGCGCGAGTGCTGTCCGTACGTAAATTACAATTTTGCCGTAATTGTCGTCGAAACTAGTCGCCCCGAAGTTACGTAATATTCGTACGTGAGTTTCAGTACGCCGCAAACTTTGCCCGGTTTCACCATCGCGCTCGATTCGCGCAATAATAGGAACCGCGATGCCTGGGAAAAAGATCAGCGATGTGTGGAGAACTTGATTGCAGAATTTTTTTCCAATAAAATATCGAGAGATCGAAACAGTCATTATAATCTTGGTATATACAAGTCTGACGTGATGAATCTGTTTTAAACCTGTTTGTATTCTCAAAGATCGCGAGCTTAAAAATGCACATTTCATCAAAACGCCAATTAACATTAAGAGGATGCCGGACCGTCCTGTTTTACCGGCCATAATAATTATATATTTGCTTAATATAAGAGTTTTGCGGTGTGTACGTGCAAAATAGGATACCTCTCCACTCGGAAATGCATGAAGGAATATAAGTAAACGTTTGAAAATGTATTTGAAAGCCTAATAAGAAACATTTCGGTGTGCAAAATGTTGCATAGTAAAATCTTTTTTAAAAAGCTTCTAAACTCACTTTCTCGAAGTTCACTAATACTCTTTGATAAAATGCCGAGTGCGGAGTTCACTTGTTAGGCACGTGCAAGTTGCAGGTTTTTTATATTAAGTAAATGTTGACGGCAGAAGCCGATAACAAAACTGTAATTTTTAAATTTTTTTTCACTTTTCATATGAAATCATAAACCCCGCACTCCGTTATTATGTATACTTTAATTATGGAAAAGGATTTGTTGATATCTATAATCAACAAAAATATTTTGCAATCCTACTAATATTCGCATTCTGTCGGTATCCGGCATCCTCTTAATCTTAATTAATTTTAATTTATCTAATTGTTCTTTTGAATTAAAATTAAAAGAAGCCAAAACATTACAGATAATTTTACGTTCTTCCTTGAATATTCTGCGAATTCAACAAATCATCATCGGGTTACTTTAATACGACAGTATTAAAGCTGAAAATTATTTTCAATGCGCCTGATTATTATTTTATAAATTCAATATAATATACAGCAAACACGAACGACCGTAGATTGTCGATGACCCGTCAACAAGACCGAACGGATATCTTTTATCGTCGGCAAGGTCGCGTCTTCGACTTGCATTGTGCATATAGTTCTAAGCGGGGTCGACGATGAAAAGGAGCCTGCAGCTACGAGGAGGAGTCACTTTGAGGTCCTTCCGCGGAAATCGACGACGGATCCCAAAGTTGTCGGAGGTATCCACCCTCTCCCTACGTCGTGGCACTCACCTTGTCCTCTTCCATTTCCAACCGCCTTCCCACCCCCGCTCGCGCGCCCATCCTAACCTGTAGCCTAGGTCCTCGTCCTCAGTGGCTTTGTCTGCAACTTCAGCCGGGTGTTTCGCGATTATAATTTAACGACGCCGGCAACGAAGCGAAGTTGGCCCCAGAAATCAATGCGCGCTCCGAGACAAAAGCCAGCGACGACAGAAAGTCAGCGAGGGTAGTGGAACAAGGGGGGGGAGGGTTGCGGGACAGAACGGAGGAAATCGCGAGCGAGTGAGAAGACAGGGTTTGAGGTGGGTTGTTTTGAGGGGATATAAGGGGGTCGCGTTTAGAAAGGCGAGAGAGAGGATGCCTCCAACATCTATGTACGCGCGAGGGCGTCATAAGTATATCCCAGGACTGGGGTGTGACGGAAGAGGGCACGAAATTCAACCGTATTTTCTTCCTGGCTGACAATCCCGTCTCCTGCCATGTATCAATGCCTAAAGTTAGATCACGAAAATTCTACAGACTCGTCCGATGAGCGTGTAAAGCTGCACGCAATCACTATCAAAATGTTTCTTCTCCACATTCATCATATAGTGGACATATAGTGGAAAAATAAAAAATTTTCTTTAATATCCTGTCTCTATTTGAATCTTGAGAGAGAAAATTTTATTTCTGGTAAAATTAGATTATTCTGAATGAGTAAAAGAATAAAGTAGCATCATTTGCATCCTCTATTTTCTCTTTCTCTTTCTCTCTCTCTCTCTCTCTCTCTCTCTCTCTCTCTCTCTCTCTCTTTCTCTATACATTCGAGCACCACTACCGATGCGAGAGATCACCCTTAACCCCCGTGCGACGAAGGCATAGACGCCAGGCATTTGCGGCGGGTATTAAGAAATCTCTGCCAACGTTTGGCGGTCGGCCAGCATTCCCGACGAATTAAAATACCGTGCCGAACGTGCTGGGCATCTCACATTGCCGAGGTTTTCGCTGGCGCCGCAAAAGTGCCAGATAGTTTGTTCTCCAGTTTGGTCTCGGCAAATTTTGAAATAAAAACTTGCATCGTCGAAAACGGAAAGAGAAAGCGAAGAACGCAGTAAAAATTCTGATAGTATGTAGAATAACTCACATTTGAAATTAATTGGTAAAACATGATTTATTGTACATTAGAATTTATCTATACTGAGATTAGAGAAATTTAAGAAACGATACGCAGAACGATGCGTCGTAACATCAGATGTTAAAACATGAAAAATAATTCAAACCTCCCTAATCTTGAAAAAGAAAAAAAATACTAGACGGTCTACTAATCTTTACATTCGATTTTGGATGTAGTTTAAGCAAACGGAACAGCAATGAAGAAAGATCATTTTAGAGGCGAGACAACGTGCGCCGGGATACAATTTTCTGCAACCGGTGGTACAGCGCGACACGATGTTCCGGCAACGGTATTCGAATAATTTCGACGAGTGACAGAAGCAGAAGCGCGGGTGCGGGCGCGGGCGCGGCGTTTGTCGAGATTCGAAGGCTCGCTGCGCTGAATCGGGTACTAGAAAGCGACGTAAGGAAACAGCACAGACGGCAGCGCCCGCTTTTCAAGGTACTGCGGGGGTA
Source organism: Formica exsecta (assembly GCF_003651465.1). Classification (NCBI taxonomy): domain Eukaryota; kingdom Metazoa; phylum Arthropoda; class Insecta; order Hymenoptera; family Formicidae; genus Formica; species Formica exsecta. The sequence goes on from NW_021851238.1 coordinate 977,687, forward strand.
TCCTGGTAGTCACGGGACTGGAACGTTTGCAGACGCGTACCCGGTGTACAAAGTCGTAGCTCGCGGCCCTTTCATTTGTAAACGAAATTACAGAATAAGGTTGAGAGGGAGAAGGAGCGGCTGCCTAGGACGCGCGAGAGATGGTGAGAAAGAGTGAGAGAGAAAGAGAGGGAGAGAGATAAAGAGAGATGACTGGCGTCGGCGTCGAGGTGAGGACGGTTATATGGTGAGGCTGGTAAGGGACCGTCGTGGAGCAGCTAGAAAGGTGGATAGGGAAGAGAGGCGAGGTATGGCGGAAAGGGGAGGGGGGGGGGGGATTTTACTCTGAAGCAAACGGCTCAAAGGAAATTAAGGAGCATTCACTCCACGAGAAGCTTCCACGGAGAAATATCGTCTGTGAAGTGAGAGAGGCAGAAACGCGCTGAGGACGGTCTAGGAATACGAGAACTCCTCCGAAAGCCACGCAAATGAAGCGGCAGATCTGCTTTTCTGTTAACCGAGGAATTCGAAGAAAAAGACGACCGACGCCGCGAGCGATTCTCAGGGATAGCTTGTGTTCCGAGGATCGCTTACCGAGGAGTAATCGCCTTGTAATTGATACCGCCTTGGAAATCGATTTGGCTCGGACATCGATCCTAAAATGAAAAGCGTTCTAATTGAGTTAATCGCGAATAAAGCACGTCGTCTCTTAATTAACGTGACGTTGACGAAAATGCAAACGCACAAATCTGAAATATTGTTAATATTAACTATTGTATAAAAGATAAAAAATTATATATATATCATTATTTATATTAATTCTTTTTTAAGATTTGTATGTACATAGATGATAAAAGAATTATACGAGCAAAGTTATGCCTCGTTACGGAGAGAAACGTGTCGGAGAAGACGCACCCTTATGCTTAAAAATTAATTACCTCGCTCTAGTGATTTTCTAAATTCTGACATTTACGGGCGATGGAGCGGCAATATCAGCCCGGTAGAGAGGGTGAATTTACGATGGAGCTTTCGTAAGCAAGGCAGCCTGCTTGAACACTCGTAGGAACGCCGTTGCCCTCGTCCTGTTTTTCATCCCTTATTTTGCCAGAGGGGTTAGAAGAGGACTGGTAAGACGGGGGTGGCAGTATGGCCGCTTCACCCGGGACTCCGCCCTCGAGTGGCTTCCCTCGAAAGGGGAGAGAACTTGGAAAACCTGACGATCCTACGGGGTAGTACAAAGTACGTACTTACGGCCTGGTATGAAATGAAAAGGGGATGAAGTCGAGGGTGGTGGGGGCAGCGACACCATTCCCGCGCTCACGCTCGCGTTCGTACTTAATCTTTATTCCTAATACACCTATCACAAACGCGCTTCAATCTCAATGATAAACGTATGGAAACGTGTTGCCTCGCATAATAAAATAATTTCTATCAAATAAAGGATTGTTAATCTTTCAGCAATCTTTTTTCTTTCGAAAATATTTAATAGTGATGAATGTATGCGCAATCAGTAACTGACATTGCAAATTTAAAAATAACGTTATCATTATAATTAAGGTATTACCTTTTTTTTCTCTTTCTTTTTCTTTTATATATATGTATAGACCGAAGACAGCAAAATATAAGTAATTTGTTGATTATAATAATACACACACAATGTTATTATCAATTTATATATATTAATATATATAATTAAATTTTTTTTTTATATTTTACACTAAAAAAAAATTTTTTTAAATGTCTAAAAACATGTGACGTAATGAACCTTGAAAATTTTAAATTAAGAGATATTTATCTAAATTTCACTTTTTTCTGATATTATTTTTAAACAGCATAAAACACCAGTAGCTTTCGAAACATTAAACCTTAATTCATGCGTGACAGAAACATTATTTTCATTTCGCAAAAATATAAGTTACCCAGCAATCTTCTTTAAGCGGACACATATTTGTACCTCTATCGTATTGTCTTGATTCACCTCTATCGAATATCTAAACGACTGTCACTAGCGAGGACAATTTTAAAGATTCACATACGCGGAACCGTCGATCACGGAACAAAATTGTAAACTGACCAAGGGTGAGCGTGATGTCCAGGAACTTGGTCAGTAGCGGTGCCCCACTCTTGTCTCCCCCTGAGTGACCGGCGGCCCCCGGATATGTGGGAAAGAAAACCAGTTTCGCGTCGGATACCGCGCGAAAGAAGATGGACAATCGACTGTAGGTCAATCTGACTCGAACTTGCAAGCAGAAGGGAAAAGGAAGCGACGGAGACAAGACGCAAACCTGTTCCGGGTCAGTCCGAGGGCCCTGCTGACCCAGAGAAGGGTTCGAGATTCTTGCCCCGTCTGTGCGAAAGTTTAACCCTTTTGCCACAAACTATAGCAAAGTATCTTTAAATCTCTGATATCTCACAAGATGCGATATTAAAAATCATGATTTTTCATTACATGATAATGTTCGAAACTGAAATGATTTGCTGCAAAAATAATTATTATCTCTTCAATGCTTTATTATATATATATATATTTTTTTTTAATATTAAAGATATTTTAATAATTATTTTTGCACACGCGCTATAAAATTATGATATATGCCTGAGTGTAGCATATATTAAAATGTAACATAGTATTACTCTCAACAGAGGCGTTTGCAGCGGCGCTTGTACAAAAATCGGAGCATCAATAACCGGACGATGACACGTGTTCTTGATTTTTATTTCATGCAAAATGTGTATCAATGTACTAATTCGAAAATTGTTCGCCTAAGACCGGGTATTGTTCGCGAGGCATCTGGTTTCACGTGAAACAAGATCGACCGGATCTGCCGGACAGCGGCTTCTTTTTCGTGTCGGCGAATCGACGTGTAACGTCCAGTTAGACCAGTTTTCAAACATTTCTGCGACAGGACAATATCCAGGGCGCGCGGCAGATGCGGCGTCGGCACAAGGGCCGGCCTCAACGAAATTTACCTTTTGATTCAAATGTCTCGCAACGAGAAGGATTTATCGCGGACGTTTATCGGGCTGCGCGCCGTTTTCTTCTTTTCTTTCCTTTCCGTTTCTCCCGATGTTCTCTCCTTCCTCTCGCGGGACGTACAGAAGATTTTCTCCCCCGTTCGAATAAAAACAACGCGGCTTCCGACGAGCCGTCACGTCGATGGGAAGGTAACGACGGGTAGCGCTACCGACGTTCATTAAGAAACTTTAATTAAGTTCCATCAAGTTCGGCGGAACGACGCATGAATAAGTCCCGCCTGTGTTAAAATCGACACGCGGTATATATCCTGCCGGAACCATCGGTTCGTCACCACCATGCACCGTCGTACGTATATGCATTAAATTGTTGCCGGGTTTCAATATTTAAAGGCCCGTATATCATAACAATAATAATAATATTAACCAGATTCCGTTTGCTTACCTATCGATAATTCAGCCCGCAAACAAAACGCCTTGCCTGCCGATGCATTGATTCATTACTTTTGTATGATTAATAATATCGGCGTGTGCTGTTATGCTTTTCTTGATTCGCTTTTTGAATCGAGCTTGGCAGAATGAATTAATTACGACCGGACCAGTTCACCAGTATTATTGTTACACGTAATAAACACGATTATTGTAACCTTGAATTAAAAAAGAAAATCAATTAAATGCAGAGCAGAAAGAAAGGCTGTTTAATAATGCCAGTGCCGGTCGGCAGTTTGATATTCAAACGCGAGAGAATAAAATTTGCAATGGCCATAGTGACCCTCTATTCGCAGCGAGCGACGGCGATCGGGGCCGAAAAATGTCGCGATCGGCGAAACACAAAAAGAGATCTCCCTCGGTTCAATGACCAGCGGTCAGTCTCCTTTCTTCGTCGCGTCATTAGCTGCACCAGCAACAATGCGACTAAATTCTCGCGTGCGGTCAGTTGGTCATTAATAAGCAATTATTCGACACCTCATTAGACCGCCTAAGATTTTGCGCGACAAAAGATCGTCGGAGCGAGAGAGAAGGAAGAGAGGAAGAGAGAAAGATAGAGAGACGGAATGAGAAGACGGGGACGTGTATGTGCTAAACGGTGTATAGATGCACACGGTCAAGTTCTATGTGCCTTTCTATTAGAGCAGTCAGAGCCCCGAGGCATCGGCACCCCTCTGTCCATTCTCGCTACCGAACCGACAACCAAACTAGTCGCCGCTGGTCAGTGCTCAGTCAACGGGGTGGACTCTGCGTGGAACTGTACCACATTGCCCTTCAAAATTCCTTCTTTAATCATGAGCCGTCGCAATATCGATGAATATACTTCATAAGAAATATAAAATATTACTTTTTTAATTTACAGATTCAATATTATAATAAAGTTTGCATTTAGTTGTATGACAAACAAATGCATTTACGAGAATGTCAGAATCTATGTCAGACGTAGGAATAAAAGTGCAAGACACAGAGATTAATACTGAAAATTCTATCATATATTCTAAATACGTGGAAAGTTCGTTAGATTGAGGCAGACGTTAGAGATTTAAAATATCTTATATATTTTCTCGACGCAAAGAAATTGAAGAGAGTATCTCGTGACGGAGTGGATGCGAAAGGGGATACGTGGGGAAAACGCGTGGATGATTGCACCGAGGTAGGAATGGAAAGAGATAGCGCATGCGGATATGGTAGTCGCGAGCATATAAGTAAAGTTTGTTCGCAACTTATAATAGGGGCTCCCCCTCCTTCCCTCCCGCCGTTCTACCCTCCTCCCCTGCACATCGCTGGAAGGATGAGGTACCAAGGTTTGAAGCTACGTTACTCCCGCGGACGAACTTGCACGGTAATAGACCGTGTGCAGGTGCAATCTACGGCGGCAGGCAAATTGCAAAGAGGACTGGCGCAGGCGGGACGTGGTTATCGATGCTTTGTGCGCGATTCTCGCAGTTACATTTCCCGGCTGCGCTCGCACACGCGCGTGCATCCGTAGAGGTGAGATGCGTATATAAGGGTGCACGTAAATATGAGAGAAAAGCGACAGAAAGTTACGATCGCGTCATCGCCCGAGCTATTATAACCATTTCACTAATGTCCGAAAACAGTCGAATACGCGAGTGAATCGGGCCCCCACGTGATCTGCTTTTCGTTACATTGCGAGATTATCTGAAGAATTATCTTGATGTGAAAATGGTAACGCCCTTTATCCGAGGGCACTCTTCCGTGGCGGGGCCTGTCAAAGTCCTAGGCGGGGCCTACTCGACCCCTCGTAGAAGGGCGAGTTGTAAATATGGACGTTGGTTGACTCTCTAAAGGGTATTCATCACAATTGTCGCGTTTGTTGTAACGATAATGCCGATTATATAAATACAGCAAAAATATTTGAAGATTATTTTTATAAAAAATTAATTGTTTCTTATTCTTTTTGTATATAAAAAAAAGTATTTCATAATCGCAAAGGACTTTTATGTGGGAATTGAGGCTAAAATTTCTGATAATCAAACGAGCCAACAACGGAATTAAGATTTATGGGCTTTTAAATAAGTCGAGTGATTAAAAAATGATTTGATCAAGGAAATGAATTGAAGCAAAGTTTTCGTGCATTTTATAAACTTTTAAATGATCGTAAAAACCTCCCACTTTAAATCGAATAGATACTTTTTGACGCAAAGAAATTTCTGTAATATTCTTCGTAAGATTTAACACTTCACCCATTAATTAATCTTTTTAGGAATATTTGTTTAAGATTTTTCTCATTTTCATTCACTTATATATTGATTTTGCAGAAAATATGGATATTTTCTTAGAATCTATTTAAACTATTTTTTAGAAAATATATATTCGTATATATATAAATATAGCTTATTGTATATTTAAATAAAATATAATATAGAATTATGTTGTTTTATAAGCAACAAACAAGACAAGAACTATTTGTTAACATGGGTATGTATATATAATTATTCTAAAAAATTGTGTTTATCTTATAAGAAATAATTTTTTCTCCTTAATATAATAAAAAGTGGGTTGTAAACTCTCATACACGCAGTCGATATTAAAAATTCCCGATGTTTTTTCTGAGCCATTGTGTAGATGCCAGCCTGGTATAATTCTTACCGGTAACGCAGTTCAGAAGGGTTGAAACGAGAAACGCCAGATAGCGTTTTGAGCACATTACAAAAAATTTACGCGAGAGGTGGCTGACACAAGGGGTGGTTGATACGAGGGGTGGCCGATGCGAGAAATAATCGATGCAAGGGGTCATATTTTTTTTTCAAGTTTACCCTCAGTTTTTATGATTATAGATTGCACTGAAAAAAGTTCAACCCCTAATATTAGATTCTGTTTCACTCCCTAATGTAATCTAGATGATATATAAATACACACGTTTTTTTCATTGAATATTAATTAATTTTTAATTGATATATGTGATATTAACAATGATTTATATATGATTGTTGAACAAAAATTGCTACTCTTGTATTAATATCTTTTTTCCTAAGATATTGTATGTCATGGGAGAATATTAGCTATAATAATTCTTTTACTTTTTTATCATTTACTTTATTCCATATTTTTACTGAAGTAGATAAAATAAATCCTCTCGCAGCAAAATAATTATGTTCTTTCTTGAAAGTTTAATATTGAGAAGTACTATATATCCTGTGAAAATATCTGAAGGATTCAATTGATACCTCCGTCGGATTGCAAAAAGCACTCTCGACCCCATAGCAATTATTCGCCACCCTCGTCTCGCTTCCCAAATTCTTCCGTTCGTCTGTCCGTCCGTTCGTCCCCTCCCGCCAGGAGAATTATTAAAACCCAGATTGAGACGAGAACGATCATCCACGAAATTCTCGCTCGCGGGCACGAAACGAAACCGGGCTTGATTCGCTAATCAGACCGGTATGCCCACCAGCCAGTTTCCTCCGCTTTGCGTTGCGCGGAGAATCGCATAATCTCTGAAAAACCAAACATTCGAAACTGCGTCGGAAACTCCATTTCTATGCAAGCGAAAGTAAGGGTAAAGATGACGACGAATGACATTTTGTTCTTTGTACGGAGATTGTAAATATTCCTTTTTTTGATATTTAACAAAATAAAAGGTTTTATTTTGTAGAAAAATAATGTTAATAAGGCTAAAAATAATTTCATTACTATACAAAAAATTATTAATGTGCTAATCTCATTGTTTATAATTACTTTTTAACACAAAAATTAATCATGAGTTGTGCAAATAATTTTACCACGATAATATCAAAGTGTATTATATTATATATCTTGCTTAATATGTTCGTTTTCATCAAATCGGATCCTAATGTAAAATCTTGGGGGTGCAGACTTCTTTGAAGATCGCGGTCGGCATGGAAAATTCGTGTGCAATAGGCAGGCTCTCTTTCAAAGCCAAGTCTTGCGGGGCGACAATTTCGCGTTCTTCGTGCCCTTTCTTGGAAAAAGCAATAAAAGACTAGCGTTTCGATTGCTCTCTTTATCTCCCTCTCTCCATATAGCTATAAAACGCTTGTTACTGCCGCTGGTTCTCGCAATGTTTAATAATTACAACGGCCGATAGGCGATGCGGAGCGAGGAAATAACAGTCGGATAAAGCTAAAAAAGAAAGAAAGAGCACGGAAAGTCGATGGAGAAAGAGCCGAAGAAAAAGGTGAACGGCGATAGTAGAGAACAGAGAGAGAGAAAGAGAAGCTGAATGTTTAGGGCGAAAGGAACGGACGGCAGCGAGGCTATACGAAGGGGTCGAAGAGGGTGGTGAAAGTGCGCGGAGGCAGCGACGGGAGATGAGGCTGAAGGAGGACGTCGGCGGGGGCAAGCTCCGTCGACGAAGGTTAGAGGTGGCGAAGAGGTTCGCTCTGGAAGAAACGGAGGCTAACGCGAAGAAGGAGCGCGAGCGAGAAAGCAGAAAAAGGAGAACGAGAAAAGACGAAAGGAGAAGGGGGAGGGGGAGGGAGAAAGGAGAGAGGAAGCGAGAGGCGATCCACGCTGTTGGGATCTTCGCGAGAGTCAGGGAAGGAAAAAGGGGGAAAATAAATTGAAAGCAAAATTGTACTCGCACAAGAAAATGGAATTATTCCTCGACGCTGTTCCACCGAGATACGAAGAAAAAGAAGGGTAGCGCAGGCGGGAGAGTGGTAAGGTTGTCCGAGATGGATTCGGGCTCCATTGTGTTCGCAGGAAGAACCGGAAGAGGAGGCAAGACGGCAGGGGGTGGTAGGGTTGTTGGAGGAGGACGAGCGGCAGCGGTGCCGGTGAGGGGCGGGATGGGAGGGTGAAAAGTGACGGCGGGAGGGACGGAGGTGATGGCGATGGCGGGAGAAAGACTCGCGTTTCTTCGAGAAATTTTCTTACGGCGGATAGCTGAGTCGGATGATAAAAGAAAGGCGCACCGCCAGGCTTTTTCCGATCCTGCGGCTAACCATCGAAGAGATACATTGTATATTCTCTCCGTATCAATAAAGACTCGCGGAGCCAATGTATCATTGCAATCCTCGTCGCCCGGCTGAATTCACCACCGGAGAAGGGACAAAGTGCGTTCATTTACTGGACGATTTAACTCTCCCATAGTTTCATTCTGTTACACGCTCCTGGAAGCAATTCGCCAATGAGTTCGTCCTGGACCATTACATTTCTTCAAATCTCACTAGCTCGACCAACGTCTCCACGATTTCCGCAATTTCTACTGTTTATTTGATATACATATAACATTTCATTAAGAGGCAATTTTTTGTTCCGTCATCTCGTCTTTCCGCCCACCCTCGATGAAGTAAAAAGATTCTAATAACACGGGGATCAAAAATCGAAGAATGCATATGCGCTGGAACTTGCCGGTATCGTGAGAGACACCGATCGGCCCGTATGCGGTCCGTTCTTAAAGGACTTCCAACAGCAGTAGCAGCAGCAACAGCGGCGGCGGCAGCAACGACACGGGGGAACGCAGCCCGTAACTAAGTTCCGCCGATAATGGCAATTAACGGAAAACACACAACTGAGGTAATGATATTCCCACGCGTACATCGTAGCGCTCGTCGTCGCGTCTGGTTGCCGTGCATGCGTGTTCATGCACATGCACGAACATACGCCGACGTCGTCGGTGTGTGTCGATCGGACGGGGTGGCACGAGAGGGTGGTTTCTGTGTACGCGCGCGAGCCTACCACCCAATAAGGACGCTCGCTCTTGGTCTTTTGAACGCGACCTCCGTGCAGCTGCCTTGTAACGTTAGGGTATCTATCTATCCATTTATTGGGTGGCAGCGACAGCGAAGGGCGCAGAGGGAGGAAGGAGGAAAGAGCGGCGGTAGCGGAAAGGACAAGGTAGGTGGATGCCGATGACGGCGAGGGTGAATGGTAGGTACTTACGTCCTCTCAGCATCGCTAATTACTGAACGATACTACGCTGCGCGCGTATACACACGACAGAAAACGCGGTATACTAACTGAAGTTGCCGGAAAAATCACCCGCATCGAGTTTCTATTTGAGAGATGTCCTCTAAACCGAGTTTAAGTTAGATTCGATTAATTGTCGATTTATCTGATATTTTCAATAGACGCTCCATGATTTCGCATCTTATTAAGCAACGTTTGTTAAAAGTTGCTTATAGAGAATACATTTTTATTTTTATATTTGATGCGGATATTTTGGAGAAAGGATGCTATTGCGTGTTGGAATACTGGCAACAACCATTATTATTCGACACGGCTGCTACATTAGGACATTCGAACGGAGGGTAAATCGACTAAGCTTCATTTCCAAGGACAATCGTTGTTTCAGCATCTTTCTTCCCCTTTCTGTTTTTCTCGCAGGCTTCGTTTTACTCCCCCTCCACTCATTTCAAATCGAATAAATGGAACCCCTGTGTCGAGCTTACTTCTATAATTAGAATTAATTCTACTGTGATAGGAAACGCTAAAAATGGCTCTCAAGTAAAAAGATCAAATCGCTCCTCAATATAATCGAAATAAAAAAAGAAATAAATGCAATTTATATTTAAAATTATTACGCTTTTATTATTAACAGAACTGAATGAAGTCTATTAATTGTTCGACAAAGTTTGTAGTAAACTATACAAGAGAGCGGCTTTTACGATAATTACGCTGTAAACGAGTATTTTGCGTCGGTGTTATGTCGGTGACAAAGCGCTTTGAAAGAAGCCACAAGAAACACGTACCAGCTAACACGTGGCTTCGATATAGGCTTACTGTACTTGCAATGTGTAAAGTGTTGTGCACACTTTCCGAATAATTCTAATTAATTTATATTATCCACGTATATATACAACACATTTCACCATAAAACATTGCGCACCAACGAATAATGAAGCTACTTTACTTCACATCTCGCTGATAAACTTACGACACGTAGTAGCTGCCACGAGTAGTACGAAGGAATATTAATATTTTTCTCGGAGAGAGAGAAAAGTATCTCCCTCTTTTTTTGCTAGCAGCTCTGAAAGAAAAAAAAAGGAAAAGCATAAATGGAAAAGATAGTCGTGCCGATGAAGAACCAAGCGAGAAAGATATAAAGCATACGAAATAACTCCTAGCCGGAGTAAGACGCGCAAGCGAGGCGGATTTGCAGGCAAGAGCGAAAACCACAGGGAGTAAGATCCCCTTAAAACATCCGTGCTGCTTCCATCTTGCCGATATTATTGACGTTTTTTGCCACCCCTATTTTTCCACCTCCTCCTCCTCCTCCGCCACCCATCGTCACGGTGGGGTCGCGCGGGGTGGCCCAGCGACGAAGAAGTAGCAGAGGCGAAGGGGATTTCCAGCTAGAAGCGAGAAGGGGGATGAGGATGGCTGCCGGATGGCGGTAGGGGGAGAGAGGGAGAGTAAGACGGCTCTTATTCGCGCGGGCTTTTTAGAATACTTTATTGACTGAGCCTTCGTGGAACGAGGTGGCTGCGGGGGTGGCTGGAGGGTGGTACTGTCGGCGGACAGGCAGGGGCTAGAGGGGGGAAGGGGGGGAGGGGAAGGAGAAAGGAAGTGGGCAGGGGTGGCGGTGGTGCGCCTCGAAGGAAGGATGAGAAACGAGGGAAAAACATTAGGAAACGCCGCGAGCGAGACGAGGACGATGAGAAAAGAGAGAAAAGGAGTCGGTTGGCTTGCTCTCGTTTTTGAATTTAAATACCAGACCGTAAGAGAGGTGCCTCGGGTCCCCAGGAGCCCCTGCAGCCGGAAAACCCCCGTGACTCTGACACTGTCTTTGCGAGAAATTAATGAAGCGAAGTGGGTACCATGGCCGAGATGCCGGCAGCGCGCGGCAGCCTCTCCTTGATCTCTTTCTTCCCCTTTCTCGATTTCTCTTTATTCCACGCTGTCGCTCTCTCGTAGTTTCTCCGCTCGCGAGACTGACACTCTCGCGCGCTTACTCAGGCGTAATATACAATGTGTAGAGACACAAATTCGACATGCATAATTTACATTTGTAGTCCATCCCCCACGAGCAAAGTTTTATTTTATAAAGATCAGATGTATGCGCAAAAGAATATTTTACAGAAGAATCTTTGGTTGTTATAATAAAAATTCAATAAAATGTATCTTTTAATGAAACAATATTTCATCTCCTTTTTACCTGCTATATAAAAATAAAAAAATTCAATCTTAAATATCTATACATATATATCCAAAAACAATTAAAACTGATAGAAACTAATTTTATCGATTTCACCAAATTGCTAAGAATTAATATCATTTCGCTACAAAAAATACATGCTATAGGAATTATTTTATTTGCTGCTCCGTGAAACGGAGGAAGAAGTAGTAAAGATAAAAAAGTATATTCGGAGAATTGTCCAAAATCAAAAGGGGATTGAATTCATGCTGCGTAATGCGTGCCAGGATCTGGGCCATATGTCGAGTGACCCTTCGAACTGACCCTACAGCCGTAGCCAGGAACCATTTGCTCGGTACCTTCAATAAGATCACGGTACAGTCTTGATCACAAACTCCTCGAAACTGCTTTTGTGAAACTTTATTGAAGTATCGTTGAAAGTGCATTGTTTTGGTGTACTTTTAGGCAAAATCATTCGATGATCAATCGCGCTGTACAATAAGTTATAATTCATTATAAATATTAATTTATATTATTAAAATGTATATAAAAATGTATATGTCGGTGCTTATTATCCATTGATTATTATAATTGAAATTGAAACTTTGTTCAGAGTTATCAACTTTCTTAAGAATTTTTAATTTCACACAGAATCACGCGCAGAGAAAGAATTATTATAAACAAAAAAAATTGTAACGCATCTCTTCATTCTTTTGCGAATAATCATGACCGAAAAGGATACCTCGAGCTAGCCCATCTTTCTGGCGTTAAAACGGTTTACGAGCATGTAATTGCCGCGTTCGCCAAGTTTGCTAAGCTTTCGCAAACATCATTATCCACTCTTCGCCTCGCGAGAATGTAATTAACGTCTTGCTTACGTGGTAACGTTGCGCCGTGAAAAATATCACGTCCGGCGGAATGTCGCGAAATAGAAAATACCTCAGCCGTAATCTGTCGACGACGAGGAAGCCGATTTTAAGCGGCTCTGATCGGGAATGATGAATTCCAAGGGTAATGAGGGTCGACGGCTCGGAACTCGGATCGAAGTCGATTTTGATTTTCATCTCCCTTCTTTGAGAACTTGGCTGGTGGACTCTCGCCGAGAGAAAGGGTTCGGTAAGAAGAAAAGGGCAAAGGAAAGAGAGAAGAGGAAGCGAGGGGGGGGGGGGTTGCAAGAGGAAAAACAGAAAGAGGGCGGTCGAGAAGATGAGCGGCAGGAAGAAAGCGAGACGGAGATCGAAAAAGAGGACGATGCCCCTTCTCCTCGGTTCGAGGTGGAAAACTTTCTAATCGAGAATTATGAAAGTTATTTGCTATGCCGGGGCTTTGGAAGAAGGGTGGTCTGACCGGGGTGGCGGGGAGGAAGGTAAAAGGATAAAGGAAGAAGGATGAAGCTTAGCGGACCCGAGCGAAGAGCTCGGCTGAATCGGAAAAAAGAAAGGAACGCCCAAGGCAAATCGGTAATTTCGTTCTGCGCGTGCGGCTATGATATTTCCAACCGTTTGCCCCCCTCCCCCCCGCGTCCGCCGCTCTTACCCCTTGTCTTCTCTATACCGCCCCTCCGGAGAAAGTAGCTAGACTCTCGAGCTCTGCAAAAGACAAGGCCGTGGGTGGGTGGGTGGCAAGTCGCGGGGATGGCGGGTGGGTGGTGCGAGAGGGACGGGGGGGATGCAAATTAAAATCCTCGCCATTTTCCCGTTTCTTATTTTCCCCAATGGTTCTCAACTGCAACGGGTCCATCGTGCCGGCCGATTAAGAAATCTAAAAATGACATGATGTATGTGGAGAAGATTAGAACATCATATATAATGTACAATATATGTGTTTCATATATTTTTGCATCTTGATATATCGAATTGTCGCATCAAACCTTCGTAAGAAAACTACTGTTATATATCTACATTCAAGTTTTTAGCAGAGAGAAAAACAATAATTTAAGGAAAGCCCAGTCGCTGCTCCAGCTTTCACTTATAGAAATATATATAAATAAAAAAATCCAGATATACAGTTTTCTTTCAAACATACATATTTCGTACATTTAAATTAAGATAAAAATTTTGCATAAATATAATAATTTTTGTTTTTTAAAATTTATGCTATTATCAATTAAAAAACGCTCTTGTATGTTTAGTCTTAATAAAATAAAAATCGAGATGAATCGGAAAATAATATCTTTGCATTTCGTTTATTCTACGAAGGAATAGAATTTTGTCATGATATCGTGATAAAAGTATCAAAACCATATTCTCGTATATTTAATATTCGCAGGACAATCGTCGCATCCGTGACAACAGTTGCATTTGACAACCCCGCGCGGCTCCGGACTAAGACAGATTAAGTATTTTAAATTGAACAGAGGGAGAGACGTTCTGCGGCGGGGGCACGGGGTTGTTGGAAGGATTGGTGGCCGGACCGAGAGGGTGGACACGGACCGCGGGGGGAGGGTGAGGGGGGGGGGGGGGGGGG
>NW_021851238.1:991930-1043061 GCF_003651465.1 Formica exsecta
GGGGGGGGGGGAGTGGTAGCCGTCGGAGAGTCGGGGGCTTTTTCCCTCCTTATCTGCCTCTCTCTCTCTTTCTCTTCGTTCTCTCCTGGCCGGAGGGAGTTCAGTTTTTATAATAAAGGACCGTAATTAATGCCGCCCTCCTTCCACCACCGTCTCCATCCGCCTTCGCCGTCTCTCTTCCTTCGTCAACCCCCGCGCTGGCCCACCTACCCCTCCCCCCGTCAGTTCTCACCGGCTCCCTATCCCGGAGAAGGGGAATCGAGAACCGCCCTGGGCTCGACTTTTTCTTCCCTTAGAGCAAACGGCTGCAAAGTGTTTCGCCGTTTTCGGATTTCTTTTAACACAAATTCTTGCGATGGCCGCGATTACTTCACCCACGTTACGTCGATGAGTCAAACTCAGATAAGACGCTCAAGTATATGTATCAATAATCAACCGTTTATAACCGGTAATCACTTTGCAATACGACTTTTAAAATCTTGGAATCGATTATATTGAATTTAAAAAGATATCGTAACAGAAATCTATATGAATAAAAAATAACGCAAGCATTCTTAACATTTTTTTTTCTTCGCTTTATATATATCTTATTAAATAATATCGATATAGAGTAAATATATATTTTATCTTGTTTCCACGCGATTCCGGCGGTTCAGTTTAATGCGCGCGTGTGTTTACTTGGATGTAAACGCACCGTCGTCGATAATCCGACGTGTAGACACGCGCTAAATCGGCCGTGAAGCGTCCCGAGAGAACGCGAGTGTTGTCGTTCGATTGCATCGATTTAATATCACATCGCGCGGTAACGCCGCGCATTGTAGCGACGCGGTCGCGCTGTAAGTCCATTACCTTCATCGGGTCATACCTCACCCTCCGCTTCGATCCCCTCGAGAGATTCCTGAACTCCGGAAACTTGAGTCTCCGACACCGAAATGGATGCTTTTGATACGCGCGATTTATCTTATCTACTTGCGCTCCGTCGCCGAACGCTGTTCCACCTTTCGACATGTACTCGTCTTACCTCGAAGAACGCGTCTTAAGAAAGCCGATTGTGTCCATTAAAGCGTAGGTGGAATTTTGACGTATCTTTCAAATCTTGCCGTGTATATTCTATAAATTTTTTAAAACAGACTGCTATGTGAAATAAAATGTGTTGAGAATCATTTTATTTCATTTCATTTTATTTTTTTTTTGTAAGAAATGTGATTAGAAATGTACTATGGTTAAAAAAATTCAATGAAACGTCTAATAAAAGCGTATAGATTCTATAGGTTCTCCATGAAAACATCAAAGTGTGAATGTGTAATTGTATAAGTTTCGGCATTCAAGAATCGCTGACGAAGGATGAACACATGCTAGCCACGTTGAAGCATAACGATCGGTACTACTCGAGGTAAGGTTGTTTACCTGAAGGCTCGCACGCAGCCGGTCTCCGCACGGCCGTTAAACGTCCGAAAAATCCCGGGCAGCGGCCGGGCGCGGAAACCGGTTCCGCGATTTTTATGGGGTCATCCGGGGCCGCCCGAGGAGGGGAGGTCATCTCTCATTGAGGTCAGGCCAAAGGAGCGGCGCCCTCCCCTTTTGCTACGCGCAAGCCGGCAGGCCGGCCAAGCATCTGGTCATCGGGAATTAAAAATTGCGAAAAAACTTACCTGACCAGTTCTACCGGGCCCCCTGGCATACCGGCGCACACGTGGACAAACCGTAAGGGTTATGCTAATGCGGAAAGGGCCGTTTGGGCCGCGCGTCCTACTCTCTCTTTGTCTGTCTCTCTCATTTCCTCCGACGTCGTTTCTCCCTCTCCTACAACCCTTCAGCCGCGCTCCGTTACCGCCAGGTAGGGTCACTTTTGAGAAACGGGTTTTCGGATTTTTTCGCGACGATCAAAGGGCTCCGCAGAAAACGGAAGGGGTGGGGAGATGGCCGGCAAACGCGGTATGTCGAAGGTGAGTTAACGCTCTCGCCGTGCCGGACACACGTGCGTACAGTCTCGCGTGCAACGTTTGCGGAAGAACAAAACACGCCGATTTTGTGATTTGCCGATTTCACGAATTTGACACGTAATAGTATTCTCCAAGTGTGAAACGACGTCTCGCGAGATCTTTGGAAACAATGGTTCGTCAAAAGCGAGAAACAATCGCGAGGAGAGACGCAAAAATTCACGCCGGCCGTCGGAAAGTGCGTGGCGATGTTTGCGACGTCGTCGAGATTCAAGTTCGCGTCAAGCTCGCGCGTCTCCACGCGCGATCGACTTTAAAGTTCCATTTCAAGTGCGCAACAGTGCCGCTTTAAGCTCCCTTCGGTAGTGCTTTGATTCCGTTCGCCGTTTACTGTTTGGATCGACGGGACGACAGCGTAACCGGCCGGCAAGATCGTTGATCCTGTCGCCGAGTCGGGTCACGTTCTTTGTAGGAAAACAGAGGTCCTCCGCGGCTCACTCCTGACGAAATCGACAGGACATTGCCGTGGCCGTGGCAACGAACGTCGTTCCAAACGTCGGCCAAATATTTATTCGGCGAACGAGCTTTTCCGAGTCGTCGCGCGACTCCTATTGC
Organism: Formica exsecta; assembly: GCF_003651465.1. Taxonomy (NCBI): domain Eukaryota; kingdom Metazoa; phylum Arthropoda; class Insecta; order Hymenoptera; family Formicidae; genus Formica; species Formica exsecta. Next base: position 994,486 of record NW_021851238.1, read on the forward strand.
ACGTCGCCGGTTATGAAACTATTCGTTATACGAAGAGATTGATTATATAAATACAATCATTCCGATGAGAGAGATATCTACAAATTTCTTAAATGAAGATATAATTTTGAATAATACAATATAAACTCTTAATTTTTTACATAGAATTCTAATTATATAGAGAGTATAGAATTACTATATTATATAAAATAATTTTTGCCGAGTAGATCGTTGTGATCCAGGCTTGTTTTCTCTCGTATCCGCGCTACGGCTAAGAGAGACGAGCGATTAAGGTAAAATTAAAATTGCAAGTTTCGAGGAAGCCCCTTAATCTCAAAGTAAAACCGAACTCCGTAAAGACGCCGCCTCGACGAAGCCCGAATCGCGTCTTATAAATTGACCCGGTTGAATTCCATGAAAATGAACTGGCTATCTCTCTCCTTCCCTCTCTTGGGAGAAAAGAGCGGAGACGTTACACGGCCATTTTACTTAGAATTTATTTTTTTCAAAGAGCACCCCCCCCTCCTTCAGAGAAAGCAAGCAGTCATCGACTGCCACGAAGTGGACCGGAATGGCGAAAAGGGGTTGGAAAAGCCGGGGGTGGAGGGATGGCTGAATTGAACGAGGGTGGTTTTTCTGACGTCGACTCACCCTTGACTACGGATCCACCCGCCTCATCCCCGGCCCTCGATGCGACTCAGGGCGAAATGAAAGACGAATAAAATGGCCGATGGCTCGCTTAATACCTAAAATATACACGACAGAAATTGAACCGCAACAAAACAGAATCCTCATAAAGTGGCTTAAAGACCAGAAAATCCCGCATAGGTTCCCAAAAGACCTATTCACATATACATATATATTATCAACGTGTTAAATAATTCACTTCTTCAAAGTAATTTGTTATAATAATTTCAAGTGAGCGAAATAGATGAAATGCTTTCTCACATATACACACTCAGGATGTAATTTACTTTTTTAATTAAAGACAATGTTGATGCAAAATTTCAAAAACAAAAATGAACGCGACATTATATTTTATATCGAACATTGAAGTTTGTACCGATGACATTATTTTAAACTAAAAGATTGCACAACGAGCTTGTGAAAGAAGAACGCAAACTAAATTTAGCATCTTTTCCATGAGTTGGCAAAGTTTGAAACCGAGTTTCTATCCATCGAGTTTTCGATTAGAGGAATGCTATCTCGAGATCTCGTCTTATTATCGTTTAATAATATTATCACTTGATTTCCTGACATCATCATTGTGTTTAACATATATATATATATATACATTATTGTAACATAACAACACACACACACACATACGTATCACATATTTATAATTCTTTCGAATTTATTTTTATAAGTCAGAGAATATCAAAGAAAACATTGCAAATGCTTATCGTTAAATGTAACATTTATAATGCTTGAAAATTTCAATGCAGGAAACATTTTATCGTGCATCTTTTCAATTCTCGTACTCTTAGAAAAATTTTAGAATAAATAAAAATAAAATTTTTAATGATTTAATTATTATATTTATCACATTATATAGCTTACATAGCCTATATAGCTTATAACATTAATTAAAAAATATTCTCCGTTTTTGCCGCGAAATAAGGGCAATTAATGCCCGAGACGTTGGTTATGCAACGCGAGGGTGAGACGAAGTGGGTGGACGGTTAGAAAATGAATCTCAGTCCTCGGAAGGGATGCTTTTTGTCACTTGAAATATGCCGAAAGAGGGGTGCATTCGTCTGGCACGAAGGCGAGGAGTGATAAAATGGCGTGCTCGAAACAAAGGGCCCCGGGATTTTTGTCCCCTTCTTTAATGACACCAAGTCAAGTTCTGGCCAATTGAGATTCTCGCGCGTGACAACAACGGGCAAGAATTACGCGCAATCTTACGATACCAATTGTATGATAAATATACCCAAGAATGCAATTTTATTCAAACTTCAGTAACTTTAGTAATATTTATGTTAAAAATGATAAGGTTCCCATTCTCTCTCTCTCTCTCTCTCTCTCTCTCTCTCTCTCTCTCGCCCTTTCTTTCTCTTTTTCTTTTCATGTTTAAGTTCCTTTTTCGCTAATAAGTTATACCTAACTCTAAAGGAACAGTTGGCTTCACAAGATGATTAATCGATAACTACTTGGAACAAAAAAAAAACATAACATCTGAGTTGAACTGAATATATCTTTAATCTTTTCCATTTAACGCTGAACTGGCACGCCATATTGGAGTTCTTACGAATAAATTATTGCCGGCATTTCGCGAGTACTCTGAAGTATTCCGGCTTTTCCATCTGGCGAAAATCTTTCACGGTACGAAGAAGGAACAAAAGAACGTAGCGTCGGATGATTTGCCGGATCGCGAGGGTGTACAACCACCGAAACAAGGAGAGAGAAGGGGGAGAGATACGCGCAAAGGGGGTTGCCGAAGGAACCAGAAATGGGAGAGCGGGGGTGGCGGTAGCAGGGTCGGCAGTCTTCGGAGGGGTTGTATTTTAAGATTCACCCTCGGCTATCTCGCCCGTCCTATCGGCAAGGGGATGGATTTTTCCACGACTTGCTCTGAGACTGAATGAGACGATGGCTCGGTATGACGAAACAAAAATTATTTATTCGCATTAAAGAAATATTATAAAAAGAAAAAGTAAATATTACTAACTTTAATTAAATGCTGATTAAATTTTAAAATGCTAATTTATTATAAGAATTGATTTTAAAAAATATGGCTATTATACTCATAATACTCCTGATAGTTTTAAACTACTAATAGTATTTTAAAAGTATAATAGAGACAATTTTTTTTCAAATCGGTTCTCACAATAAATTGGTCAGCTTCTTAAAATTTAGTCGGTATTTAAAGCTAGTGACATTTAATTCTCTTTTTCTTACAAAAATTACTCCAGTCAACGCGTTTCAATCATCGCATCACTTTTTTTGTTGTAGGACACGCCAAGATAGCGTAATCGTGAGGGCTTTCTTACCCAACACGAAGATGCTAGTCAAACATCTCGCGTTGCCTCGCCTCCTCCGAGAGATGCTTCGACTTACAAGTATCCTCGACTTGAAGGTACTTTGCACCGACTTGAAAACGACACGAGGGTCGTCCAAGGGACTCGCTCGCCACCAAACTTTGAGCGCTATTTGCAGCGAGCAACACATGCCACGGCACTTGAAGCTGAAGAAGATGATGAAGAAACAATAGTTACTTTACATGAGCGAAGCTTTTAACTACTTTTCTACTATGTTTGATTAATTGCAGACTTTCTGCGTAGCTCAATATCCGTTTATCGGAATCTACTTAATCTAAAAACTACGTAGAAAATAAAAAGCGCTCTTCTAGACTCACGCAATATGGAATATATAGGTAACTCATTTAAAAAAAGATAAGTAAGTGGATGAAACATGAATATTTAAACTTTTTGTAACCAAAATAATACTGTATATATGAAAAGTATATAATATAATATATCTTATATATGCCTTTTTAAAATATTCTTTCTATTAAAAATATAAATTTCTATTTATATACAATGAAACATTTCAAGCTTGGCGTTCGCATACAATTCGCAGTTTCTCATCACGGTCCAGCGACGAATGAAAGGATCCGTCCGTGCGAGCGGTATCCCGAAGAAGAACACTTTCGTATTTTTATTGATTTGCTCGGTGAGGGGTAGTTAAGGGGCGCCAACCGCCGGTCTTACCCCCACCTCGGCTTGCAGTATCCGCGCTCCTGCCACCCCTTTTTACGAGAGAGGCCGAGAAGGTAGAAAGAGAGAACGAGATTCTTCTTAACTCGTTCTCTCCTTCTTTTTCTCTCGGCCGCCCCACCGCCGCGCGAGCGGACTCTCCACTCTTGGCTCTCCCGACGAACGCCGTTAAAGAAAAGTACCCGCGAAAAAGAAGGAGCGTTCGCCCCTCTACCGTGCGTCACCCTCATCTAGCCTTTTATCCGGCGGGCGAGGGAAAAGATCTCGCGGTCCGCGAAGACCGCGCGAGCAAACCCGGCGAGGAGAGTGAAAAGTTTTCTTTCATCTCGCAGCGGCAGAGATCGCGATGGCCAGAGCGCAAAGACGCGGGATAAGGAAAGCGGGGGAGGAAGGAGGGGGAGTCGCCTGTAGCGCGGGGGCGGGGGGTTAAACGCGGAAAAAGTTTCAACGGAGATTTCATTTGCGACAGGGGTGCAATCTCCCCGGCTGGTAATCCTCGTCTTTGTTCTAATGGAATGAGACTCGTCTGTGCTATTTCGTAGTGGCCGCATTTTTTTCTTAACGGCCGCGCGGCAATAAAGTAATAAAATCTTAGCGAGCGTACGGCCTCAACGCGCTCAGACATCTTTCTCAGCGAATCAAACTTTACGAGACGTAGACGAAAATATATTTTTCTTTCAAACTATTCCATCTTTCCTTTCTTGTAACTGACGGACTATAGCTATTTATAATTCGCGTGAGAATTTAAAATGTTAAAATGTTATTCGTTCAAAGAGATATCACTATATAAAAGCTTAGAAGACAATACACGATATTCTGTAAAATAGTTGGCATTTAATTAGTCCTGACAGACTTACTAGTTGTGTTTCGAGAGTCAAAATAAAGCCTTATTTATTGCCTCCCACGTATTCGTGCTTCCAGCGACATTACGCGGTAACGCGCCACTACGCTGTCGCTTTTTATGCTCGCCGCGTACGGTAATTAACTTTTCATACCACTTAAGGTCCTTCTACGAGGAAAACCACCGGAAGGGGGGAAAAACGAGACGAGCAATTTGCGGACGCAGTATGTCCTTTTTTTCTATCTCTTCTCTTTTTTTTTTTCGTCCTTGTCGTAAGGCGGTCACGCCGACAGTTTATGACCTTTAATTAAGTGAAAAAGAGTCGACTGGCAGTCGACGAGAGTGGTCGGCCACGGTCCGTGGAAAATGAATAGGACACTGATGCGAAAGCAGAACAGCGGATAATGGGTGCACCTGTAAAAAAAGCGAAAAAAAGCGGGGAAAACAGATGCCTGGGGAGGGGCGAGAGAGGGAAAAAAGCGCGGCCGTGGGCCACCACCTGTTAGAAAAAGCATCCCTCCCGTGGAGGGTGATACTCGGCGCTGTGGGGCGATGGTAAAAAAAAAGCGGCAGGCAGCCCAGATACATATGTGCGTATACACAAGCACGCGCACGCACACATATTCAAGCATGTATACTCGACATGAGATATTCTGCGGAACGGTGACGTGTGACACGTGCCAGCACAGTCCAGGAACATTCACGGACAAGTTGTACAAGCTGAAAGGGAAGAAAGAACGCGCGCGGGGTGCCAAGTGAGCCACGGTGTTTTTTTTTGTTTTTTTTTATAGGGCCCCAGGGCACTCTCCGTGGAGTGGCGAGAATGCGGAAAAAATATTTGGGGTTGTTTCGCACGGGTCGACGCCGTTAAAGCGTCAACGACAACAATACAATCCTCTCTGTGGATTAGATTTAGTTTATTGATAGATATTATGAAACATAAACTTTATTGATTGTTTAATTAAAAATTCTATCAGAGAACTACAAATATAATGTCATTATTGTGAATGTACGAATACATTTTATATTCTGGTCTCGTTTTTGAAAGTACTGCATATAATAAATTATAATAAATTTTTGTCTATCTTTATATTAAATTATTTAGAACGTTTCATGAAAAAGTTAACACTATGAAAAGTAAAGGGTGGACCGGAAAAGAGGCATGAGATAAAAAGATATAACATTTCTGTAGTAAAGGGGTAAAACACGAGCAGTCGTAAAGCTCTAGGGAATTGGATGATAAATTTAAAACTCTGTTAAAACGTTCCTAATGAAATCTGCACGGTGGATAAGCTTGTGTTTGCCCTACAAAGATGTAGAAAAAGCAGTAAAGCAGTTACCTTATTAAAAATCCACTCTGGTCCTCTTACAAGTTTTTATCTTTAATTTAAAATTTATTAATTTACGCACAACATATTAGATTTCAAAACGTAATCATATCTTATTTCAAAATGTTTTAAAAAGAAAAGAATTGCATTAAAAATTAAATACAGCCAGGACACAAACCATTCAACAGCAGACTAAACTGGCAACGACATCTTTTCAGGGTGGGATGAACTCGGTTGCAAAGGGGTGACTTCACACGATCAGCGAATCGTATTCTCCGCGTTCCTTGTTTTCAACAAAAATTCTTCAATAGCCACAAAAGCAAAATCAAAATCAAAATTCCCATTCAAAATAATTTAATATTCAACGATATATTTCGGTTCTAATTATATCTCATTTATTTTTTCCTGTGTCTTATACGACGAAATTAATTCATAAGTCAATAATAATATCAAAAATAATAAAATTAATGTCAAAAATAATAATAGAATATAAACTTCATTGAGTATCGGAATTATCGCAATGTATTATCGTCATCATCACACAGAAAAATATAAATAAATCTTGCAGAAATTTAAACTGTGACAAAAACATACGATTACCCATTACTCTCTCATGTGAAAATCTATTAAAATAAAAAAGTCTATAAATTTTTAAAAATTCTTTTAATCCTTCGTTTAATCTAACATAATCTAATTTTACTCTACTTTTATTTTCTCATAACATCCTGTCTTCAATTACCAAGAATTCGCAACAGCATCTCCCGCAACCGAGCGGCCCCGATGAATCTCTATGAAATGTCCCTGACTTTCTCGCGAAATAAAGGGCCGAGTGTCGCACGCGGCCCTCCCGGTGCGACTTAAGCGAAACAAACGTGGCAACGTTAAATCTTCATGGAAGTCTGGAAGACCGCGTTAATGTTCGGGTAACCATGTAAAACCGTGCTTACTTATCTCCGGGAAAACAGCCCTCGCGGGCGGGCAAAGGGGCAGGCGGTGGCATGAGTCGAAAGGGGATGGTTCGGGAAGAACCGTCGCGCTCGCATCCGCGCGGCATTTGGTTTTTAACGAAAATTAACGGCGCCGGGCAGAGATTCTGCAGATGCTCCGGCGTAATCTAATAGTCGACGAAGTTACCGAAAGGCGGATGGTGGCGAAGCCCGCGAGCCACTCCCGTGGCTTTTTCTGATTTATTATTTCGTAGGGCGGACCCCGACCGAGCCATTTCGCGATTTCTATCTTATTTTCCGACAATCTCGTGAAGAGAAATCTTTAGATCGCATAAATATTAATAAATTTATTATCTTTTTTAGATTATATCTATAATACAGATGGGAATTTAAGTATGATTGACGCTAATCAATGTCACATAGCAGCTGAATCTAGATTTTTCACATACGACGAAAATTTATACTCTGTCACTATACATGAGAAATGTACGTACACAAGTGTATGCAATGAATGAGTGTTTCCTGCGAATTTTCCGTAAACTTATTTGCGTCTAAGCAAAATTCGCGAGAAGAGAAAGATTCCAAGGCGCATCACCGTGATTTAATATCAAAAACGATAAAAATAAATCCGATTTACGTTGTGACAAATCACTATTAAAACGAGAAATATGCAAAATTATTTTCAAGAAAAACGAGTAGGTCAACGATCTCTACGCGCAGAATATAACATGTTACGGACGAGAGGTGGAAAGACGAATGATGTGACTGGTAAAGATACAGGAAAAAAAAAAGACAAGAGCTCCACGTGCGAATTTTTCATTCAATAATCCTTCAATCGTGTTTTTATTACTGTACGCAACCAACATAGTACAATAAATATTGACAATCATCGAGACCAACAAAAGTTGCGACAAAGAACACTTGCCATCTGTAATTTCGTCGAGCCATTTATCTCCAAAGATTAATTAAAAATTTATAGCTCTTCTCTTCCCTTCATCTTGGTACTTGACAGGAATTTATATAAAGAAGGGAATCCGCGGTGTTCTTTTTTGCGCGAGCGGACGCGCAGTGGAACGGAGTGGCCCTTTCCGGTCCCGAGATTTTTTTTTGGGCCGAAGACAGTATGTTTTCACTTAAAGGGCGGGTTAGTTACGATATTCCCATGCGCTCTATCCCGAGAACAGAGTACCGGGTAATTTTTCACCCGTTCCGGAGCCCCCGCGACGGGAGCGGACGTCGGCAACCACTTCATAAAATTACTTTATTACTCGTCCGGCCCTTGCGGTGGCCCCGGGTGTCCCTTTTCCGAGGCCATTTTTTACCGCGACATATGTCGAGGAGGGCTTGGTCCTCTCCGAGGAGCGACCGCCCCGTACTTTGTCTTTCGTAGCTTCTTTTTGTCACCGTCAACCCTTATTTCGCGTAGAATTCTCGCGATATCGCTTATGAGTTCTTTTTCATATTTTTAATTTTGTCAATGTATTATTTTCTCAACAGTTTATGGGAAAGAAAGTATGCAAAAATAGAAATAATTTAGAAACCATTAGTCAATTACAATAAATAACAAAAAATAATTCCGAGAGTCTTAAAAAGCATTTGTGTGATAAGAATTAAAATTAGAATCTTTTCTTATCATCCTCGGATAAAATTTGCTTTTATTTTTGTCATTGGTTTAAAGATGATTTGCGATAGCAACGCGTTCGCGCTTAGTTTCGGCTTACGATTCTTGCAACACGCTTAATCGAGCGAGGCGATGTTGTCCGAACGACAAGTATAATTAAACTTACGAGAGCGAAAGCATTATGGTTGTCAAGCACGGTGGCTCGATCGATAGCAACGCACCCCGATGGATGAACGGTGCCATTGTCGTTGAATTTATCAACTAAATGCAGCGTCACGGGCTACTTGGCGACCAAAGATAGAGTTTACTGTCTCCCAAAATATCAGCGGAAGTCCTCACGACTATGTGCTTTGTAAAATGACGCAAATTATATTAATTATATAATAAAAAGATATGAAAATATTTTTTTCAATGCGTGAAAAACTTATACGATAAACTTGCTATAAATTATATATTATTTTCAACATTAATGATGTTTGAGGTAATTAACATACCATGTAATTTACCGCAGTGTGTAGTGAGTTAATTACACTAAACATCATTAATACTTACGATGGAATATTTCCGAAACAATGGAATAGTTTTACTTATAGCACGGTTGGTTAATTGCAGCAATTATTATTAATACCAATACTGAAATGTAATTTTGCCTAGTAGAATATCTAATACAGCTGAAAATGAAAAAAATATTTTAACTTCAGAGAGAGGGAGAACATAAATTGGAATTCAGAATAAACATTGTGTATATAATATGTACACAGTAGCACTTTTATCTAAATTATATTAGCGTAATGACATTTTCTTCAACAGTGGCAGACCTCTCGAGCGTAAATCTGGAAATGAACGTCACATCGAGTTGGGAAAAGAAATTTGGGCCACTTAGAAACGCGGGGTCGACACGTGCTGCGTAAGTTGTGCGATACGTGGTCGATTCAACCTGTCCGCGTACACCAAGCCAAACCGAACCCGACCTCCCAACACACTTCCCGCGAGATGAGCGCCAATCTACTCGAGTACTACCAAGACGCGCGCTGCGGAGACAAGGCGAGTAATTTCATTGCATCCAGTTCAATGATACGCCAACGCGACGGCACCGGTATCGCACGTGGCGACAGGCAGCTCGTATCAACGTGACGTGACGACTCTTTCACTAATTATCATTGTCACAACTCTTTCTCATCGCCATCGCCGCCGCTTGGCTATTCGAGGCAGCCGCGAGTTTCATTAAGTCAACTGAGAACTTTATCGAGCGCAAACTTGATTTCTTTTTCTTCAACAAATTCCAATTAGACGTTGATATCAAAGAGAGAGATATTCAAAGAAGAGAGTATTATTAATCAAAATAAGCTAATCAATGCTTGAGAAACGCTTAATTTCTGAAATATTGTATATTAAAAGACAAAAATAGCCCTAATTTACAGACACAGAATGTTTATATTATACGGCTGTAATCGATAAATTGCCGAAACTTTGAATTCACGCCGTCTTATTTGTAAACACCCCTCTGTATTCATATTTACTTTATCTATCTTGCGATATGAAGAGGATTGACATTCTGTCTCGAACGTTATATGTAACATTTACCTTACATATGTGACTCACTCAAGTTCGATATATTCGTATTATCAATTGCTGCTTTTTTAATGTAGTACATTTGATAAATGTTCGGATTAATTTACACCTCACGGATCGTTTTCATTTTTACATATATTGTAGAGGGTACATTCCTAAGTGGGAAAACAAAGAATTTTTTCGGGGTAAAGGTGCAGAAGAGGCTCCGTCCCTCCCCCGCCCACGCATTCAATAAATAATATTTCTGAAGACATGACAGAAATTCATGTAGTCGCACGTTAAAAGCTGTTAACGAACTGCGAGAAATAGGTGAAACACATTATTGATAAAATATCCATGACTGTGTACCTATCCCGTAAATGTAAACAAACACTTTCTCGTCTGCTCTACAACAAATACAATGTACACAAACTTTACTTTTCCTAATATTATTTTATAATACCTGAGAAAAAGCATTAAAACTGTGACACTTCAAAATCGCATATCTCTAGAACCAGAAGAGAGCGCCACAAAATTCAAAGCGTGTATTACTTAGAAATGTACCCTTTACAATATATGTAAAAATGCAAACGATCTGTGAGAGGTGTAAATTAATCCGAACATTTACCGTTTTATTGGACAGTCTCTGTCTGTCTCGAAGGTTTATTATATAACATTTACCTTCTGACAATATGGGTGACTCATTCTTGTTCTGTGTATTTATAATATTATCACATTTTTAATATAATATATTTTATTTACTTTGTAATTAACGCTGAGGATGGTCCAAAAAAGAACCGAAACGTACGTTTTTTGTGCCTATCACCATTTAGTTACGTCAATCTAAATTGATTGTAATAAAACATATGCGGTCAAATTACCGCGCTGGCTCTTAATTGTCTTTTCCCTCCTTCGTATAAAGTATTATTAACCAAGTTATGCGAGTTACACCTTTTACAAATTTGAGAGATCTAGAGACAATGGAAATATAAGCGCGATGCTTTCATCATCAAGCGTTTCATATATGTCACTTTTTGTAAAAAACAAAAAAAAATCGCATGCGTTCGATCGTTCATCGATCCCTACAATTAACAACAGTCAAACGACTTTGGTGCGAGTTGGTGCGCGTATTTCCCAAAGAAGCAACGACATCACGGAACAGAGAATATCGATCACCGGCGTAAACACGCGTCAATGTGCGGGGGAGGCCGGACGGATGCCGGGCAATGTAAATCCGCTTCGTCGCAATGAAAAGCGGCTAATCTACGGGCGCGTATCCAAGCCGGTTAAGAAGGGATACTTTCCTCTGGTAGGGTAAGACGGTTCACCGAGAGGAAACGTCGGCGACGGCACCACCCCGGCCCGGGACCGGGATTCTCACGTTTTAAGCGCGCCTCGCGAACGAAGTTGGCGACTTAGCTGAACATTTTTCGGGGTTATCTTAATCTCGAGAGGATTAGCCGGGGCTGCCGTAGCCACGCGCGAGGAGAGAACGAGGGAAGACGAAACGAGACTAGAAACAAACGTGAGCACTTCCCCGCATAGTATCGTGCATCGCCAGTGGCGTCTTCCAGCATGGGCAAACGTGGATTAAGTCCTCCGAACCACGAAACTTTCTGAGACTCGTTATGAACGATGTAGACTCAATTCGGATAGTTGCAACATTGAAATAAATCTAAGGATATTTTCGAGTGACAGATGTTGCTTTTAGTACTCTCGCAATATCTATCTATTTCTTCAATTGTTATCTATGATAAATCTCGTAAAGAAGGACTTATATGTATATAAATAATTCTATTGACTATTTTGTAATATTACCAAAAAAAAATTAAAATAGTGAGAAAAAAAGAATTAAATTTTAAAACAAAGTAAATAAAGTATTAGAGAGAATTTAGAGAAAATATGCATTAATAATCTCCATTATAAATGAGAAAATATTTTTCTATCTGTAAATGAAAATGAAAAGAAAAAACTATTTTTACTTTTCTCTTTCTTTCTCTTTCTCTCTCTTTTCCTAGATTTATCTGTACATTTTTAGATTAATTAACATAGCAGAGTTTCACACATAATTTCGATGCAGTCCTCTAGAGCTATAAAGACGGCGCCGTTGCATCCGGTGCACGTGTGCGCGCGTACGTGCACACGTCATCCGATTGTATGCGACTGTATGTGCGTCTTCCTCCTCACTATCCTCGCTCCTGTTTTCCGCATGTGTCTCCTGTGTACGTATTTAACGTGGTCGTGTGCACAGCTACGGCCGAAAAGTTCGTCTCCATGGGTATTGCGGACTTTGCATAGTAGCCTTTTCGAAATCCGCTCCGGAAACTTCGCGGAAGTCGGAGCCGAATACGAGATAAAAGTCCGCGCGCACACCCGAGGGACTTGTTGCGGCGTATAACAAACGAGTGGTCCATGACACGATGAGACGATTCTTCCGCCAAGTTTAATAGCGTTTTCCCCATCGACGAGAAATGGTAATAATAAATCTTTGATGTCTCTTCTTCCTTAAAGATCGATAGGTTTGCAAAGATAATTAAAGAAAAAATCGATATCCATTCCTTATATATCTATATTTAAAAATTGTTATTTTCCAGAGCGTAAATCACAATCATATTTTTTTTAACTAAAGTTCGCTTCTATTTATAGTGTATAAATCTTGCTATGTTAATTAATATAAAAATGTACAGATATAAACGCGATGGCGAATTTTTATCGGTCAAAATCGAAGCGAATTGTTTGTTTTTTCCATAAACACGTTCTGCCGCGTATCTAGAAAAAAACATGCATTCACCAAAGCATCGCAGACAATCCAATCAGAAGCGGATGATGGGTAACAAAAAAAAAACTCGTTTCATGAAATCCCGTTACGCACGCCACCGTCACGTCGAGCGCCCCCGCGCGTTTGGGATTTAGCAATGAAGGGGATGAAATCGAATGACAATTTTTTTTCGCCCGACAGCAAAAGCGATCCTGGATTGCGGGATTTCGGGATGTCGACGGGCGGGAGAGAGAGGGTGGGTGAGTTGCGAAAGGATACACGCGGTGGAGTTCTGTATGCTCTCGTTGGCGGCTTGTGGTTTAAAGCAACATCCCCTACCCACCGCAACCCCCACTATACGAAAGAGTAAAGAGAGCAAAACGAACATAGAGAAGGTACATGCGGGTGGTCGCTCGTTATTTTTATTGGCCGCGTTTATCGGAGGGTTCTCGGTACAAAAAAAAAGCGAGGGCGCCAGAGAGAGAAAAAGAGAAAACGAAAAACGAGGAAGCGAGAAGGAGAAACAGAATGGGAGTGTCGAGTGAGTCAATCCGGTGATTTTTTTCCGCCCTGATTTTTACGGGTGGATGAGCGCCGGAAAAATGGGCCAAGTTTGTCCCGTCCGACACGTCGTGGTTTACCCGCAAACGAGTCGCGTGAAAGCTTCGGTTTGAAAGCTGAAACCTCACCGGGCAGATAATGGACTCTCAATTGTGGTCACTCTCGAGTATATGATGTCTGTATCATGACGGAGAATTAAAATATTTAATGCTAATTTTATGTGTATTTCAGTGCAATACAGATTAAATGAATTTTATTTCAATCATATTTTAATTAATTCTTTGTATCTTTCGTATCTTTGTATTTTTTGTATGTATCGTAGTATTTTTCTAATTCTGAGGTAATCATTAATCTATAAAAAAATTTGTGAAAAACATAAAGTTTATTTTATTATTAGTTTACGTGGCAATTTTGACGGGTAGTTTTTCGAGCCAACGAAAACAATTGATGGCCAGAAAAGAATTCGCATGATGCAGGAACCATCTTAGTCGAGGCGGCGGCGCACAGTTTTTCCGGCAACTTTCTCAGCCATTTTCCGCGGACTATGCGGAAGCACTAAATAATGCGGATGCTCCTGGCGTCCTGAAAGGATAGCAAGAAGGGGGACGGGGCTTCGCTTCTCGTGGGTGTGGAAGGCGAGTGAGACTGAAGTGGTTACAAGGGGTGGTAAGGAAGGAAGAGAGAGAGAGGAAGAGAGGCGGGTGGTTGGAGGTGGGATTGCAGGACGAGCTGGAGATTTTGCGCGTAGAGTTATAGTGAAACTTTCGAGCATTTATTTCACGAATCTGCATATTACGTCCGCCGTCGTGGCTGCCTCGCAAAGGAAGGTACGGAACGGGTGGACAGGGGGAACGGGTGCAACGAGACGAGTGTCCTCGGCGACGTACGTATGTACGTACGTAAGTACATGCACGGAGAGAAAGGGAGAAGGGGGAAGTGAGCAGGAGGGAGGATTGTATGTTTTGCTACCGTCCAGAAAGGGGTTGCAGGAGACGACCGACTTTGTGGCTCCAGCCACGTCCGACGTACGACGTCCGCACGAGGTGGTAAATACGGATGGTGATTTGTAGCTCGATCGTACAAATTAACCTTACGTCCCTTTCTAAGATCAATTTCTTTACTTGACTCGTGTTTCCTTTATTTCGATCGGATCGCGTCGATACGTTTGCAAACTTAATGTTTTATGAAATTTCGTTGATTATTTATAACAATCATACATTTGTTGATTATATATGACTACGCGGTGATCGATTACGCATATATCATTATATCATTCTCTTATTATATTTACTTCTTATAATAGGAGAACAGAAGCCATATAACTGGCGGCGAATCTCGCCCGCAAACTTATACCTTCGATTTTTCGACAATGCACGCCGCATTATCGCGCGCCAACAAGTTCGCGGTAAGTTTCGCGTGGAATTATTGATAGAAGATGGTGGAAAGATATGTGTGGCGTAGGCGAGCGTTCGCCCGCGGCCCTTCCAACCCACCCGCCGCTCTCCTCAGCTACCCGGAGCCATCCTGTAGGAGAAAATTTACGGCCACGCGAACTACCCTCTTAAACTCCGCGAGACCAACCCCCGGCCTTCTGCCCACCCCCCCCTGACGCCCCCGGGCCCCACAGTGCGCCGCCATTTCCGCAAGAACTTTCAAAATGCGGCCCATAAAACTTTTCGAGAAACTGCATCGTTGCACTTGGCCAACAGCCTCCCCGCTCCCTCGTATTATTGAATTTTGCGATCACATTTTCAACCTTTGATCCTTTACTCGCAATAATCTTTTTGCAATTCACGAAATGTTCCTCGTGTCATAGAGTCGAAGAATTTCAAATATTCTCGCAATTTCATAATATTTTATATATTATAATATACTTTCATTAAACATAATCATGTTACATAATAATTTAATAAAGTAGCACTTAAAATTATACGCAAAGAACAAAATCTCCTGATCTGTTTGTTAGCCTGATGCTTAATTATAAAATATCTTACACGTTTGATAAGCCGTTTAATTTCATTACCGAGAATTTATAAAGATTTGTACGTTATTAATGCAAAATTATGATTGCCATCCAGAAATGCACTTGGCTTCTTAAATGCAATCTCAAAGAGCTGGATAAAATTTTCCCTGGTATGTGGCTCGCACCGTCAGTGTCAGATGATCCGGGCGAGGCAACGCCAGAAGAATGACATTTTTGAAGAGGCCATTAGTGCACACCTGTGTGTGTGTGTGTGTGTATGTATGTATGTGTACGCGTGTCTTTATCTAGCTTTTCTCTTTGCCTCTTTTTAGAGTGGAAACGATTACGTTACAAGGGTACGGGACACAGGCCGGAGCCACGAAGCGGTGTAACGTGTACATTCGCGTTTCATGAAGTAGCGCGGATGGAGAAAGAGATCGTACACACGCGTGTGAAGGAGAAAGAGAGAGAGAGAGAGAGAGGAAGAGAAAGAAAGAGAAGGGGCATCGGGGGCGGAGGAGAGCGGATGATGCGGGAGCGCGAATACGGGGTACTTAACCGAGAGGAGAGGAGGGTGAACGAAGCGGAGGTGGGCGAGTCGCTGCAACCCTGTCTGAGCAAGAGGTGGGTTAAGAGGGTGTATCACTTGTTTACTACCCGACCGCAAACCGCTGACAAAAACATTAATGTCGAATGGCGATAATGCTAGCGACCCGCTTTCTATCCGCGATTTATTTACTCGAGACAAATCATGAGTGCTCTGGAAATATCAAAATGCATCCAAACCTAAAATGTGTGATATTTTTTTTTTCATTTACAAGTTATTTAATGGTTTGATGCAAATCGAATGCGCTATCGAAGGTACAGTATGTCGAATCTCTTACGCAATCATTTCAATTTAATTGTCTTGACATTAAAATGAATAGTTTTAAGTGTAATTGAGTAGTTTTAAATGTAAATTCTATGATATCAAAATATCTTTAATTATATATATATATAAAGATCTGAATATATTTTTATATTCGCAGAAGAATAGAATTTCACAATATAAGAAAATAGTTGTAAGTAATATGTTAATGAATCTCGAGATATCTTGTCTTAAAGACACCAGAAATGTGCCTTATATAATACTTTCACATATTTATCGCAAAGATGGCTCGATCGCATAATCGGGGACTGCATAACTCACAGCAACCCTAAAAGCATCCTGTAACACAACACGCGCGTCGCCTAACGACCTTATGAAAAATGGTAACTACCCCCTCGCGAGAAGCTGGTTGCCGAAGAGTAGAGGAGGCGTGGTAGACTTCTTCGTTGATGACGCAGCATAATTTCGAACGGAATGTCCTCGTTTATCTGAAAATTTTCGCGCAGCTCCGTCGCCAGGGCTGGTACGGATCGGACGAAACTTTGCCCATTTTTGCCCCCTTCCTTCCCCTTATCGCGACCCTCCCCCTCTTTCAAAACCTCGAACCACTTTACCAGTCTACCAGCGGTACCATCTCCGGTAACCGCTGGTAACCACCCGAAGGCTCCATGGTTGTTCCAACCATCGTCGTGGAAGCGGACGGAAGAGAGAGAGGAATAAAGAGGGTGGAAAGAGAGCGGCGTAAAAGGAGGAGAAGGCGAGGAGAAAGAGAGCGGACGTTGTGGAAGGCGAGTAAGTTGCGAAGCAACCGGGAAAGATAATATTTTCTTATCTTCTCATTACTTAATTTTACGATTGCCTCTGATACCACAGGCGTTGCCATGGCTACTCCACTTAAGTGCCCCATAAAAAGATGAATGGCAAGCCAACCATATTTCCCCGCGACTCGAATTCTCGGCTTCTTCCGCTTGTCGCGGGGTCGCACGAATCATTTCCGAAAGCTTTCGCAGACTTATCTCGGGAACGTTCTTCAGAATGGCTCGTTACGACGGCCGATTAAGTTACACGCCGCCTTGCTGATCGCCCTACGAATTCCTGACTTGTAATTACGCCACGAATTCGTGCTCAATTGTATCAATTTATATCAACTCCGGTTGCCAAAGAGCTTTTCGTTCTTAAATCTAAATAAAAAAATTTTTAAATGTGTATTTATTTCAAAAAACTATTAATACACTGAAACAACAATACATTAATATGACTGTACTTTCCATCTTTTGCCTTTTTTCTTTGATTTTCAGGAAGAGGAGAAAGGAAATTATCTATATTTTTCTTAAAAATAATATAAAAATTATGCGAAACGTTTTATTATTGCCAGGCACGTGATCATCCATTTACTTGCTTCGATCGCTTGAAAATTTCTATCCCTATCTAAATATGAAAGTTGCGGATAACATCGCGCCCTAAAACACGTGGTTCAGAGGCGATCAACCGCATCACCCGAGAATGACGCGTTGAAGTAGCCCTAAATCTTCGATGGCGCGCCAACGTCGGGGTAAATTCGGCCGAAGAAGGGACGGAATTGATCGCAGTGCGCCCTGGAATGATGCCGCATGATTAAACCGACGTGTCGGAAATCTTCCGCGCGATCAAGCCCTCTTCTAAGCTATTTCTTGCTGATCGCCCAGCCAGCCAGCCAGCCAGCCAACCCTGCAACCCCTCCCCCACCCCCGTCAATCCCCCTGCGTCTTTCCTCCTCGTCGCCGTCGTCACGGGTGCCTTCCACCGGGCTCCTTTATCCTCTAGTATCTATCTTCATTTTCTTAATCGCTCCCAACCACCCCCCGCCGCACCCCCATAACCCACCTCACCCTCTTTGGTGGCCAAGATGGCGCCCGTTGACGAAGACGTATTACCCGGGACGTTACACAACGACGCCGGTTGAAAGGGATCGACTGCGGGTTTCTAAGAGATTGTACATTTACGGAAATACCCTGAACTTATTCTTTCCTAGATTTCTCCGCAGATGTATCTCCATGATACTCTCCTCGTATCGAGAATCGCGTCGTTACGCGAGAAAGGGTTAAAGGGTTAACTACATCGATATTATAAGTGTGACTGTCGTTTGCAACAGAGCGTCATCAGTTGACGTAAATTTTGTTACGTCGATACACGAGTGATATTTTACGGGAGGATATTTTACTTTGTACAAATTCTATATAAATGTAAATAGGCGAGCACTGTATTACCTGCATTTATCATAATAGAAATTGCATTTGTACACCGACGTCACTGTTGCATATTTATTGAAGCAAATGTTAAATTAATCTGAATTTCCATATCGAGTTAATTAAATCGAATCAAATAGTAATTCTATGTGTTGCTTGCATATTAATTGATTACGCCGTATGACAACTGTATCCCGTAAGGAATGCTCGTAAAAATTCATCTCGCATCGAATAAAATCATAAACGCCACTTTGCCACTTTGCCGAATAAACAAAGTGATGAATAGGCCGAAGTTTTACCTTTTTAATGACACCGTTATCGACCGACAAGTAAATCACATCATTGCGCAGGGAGTAAAAACTAATTACGGGCATTTACACCAACCGCGCTATGCATCAATCCTCTCTCATTACGCGCGTTAAGCGATTTAAAAATAATTAACTGCCACGTTTGGGAAAATTCATTCAAACCGGGAGCGGTTTTTCGCAGCCGGATTGTTTTTCCCGCCGCTCGTGTACTCGAAAACGTGCGATGCGATAGTTATAATTCGATCGTCGTAATTAATCTCGCGTGGGCGGACACACGCGTAAACAGACCACGTGTTCACGCCGCGGCACGACGTGCGGCTCGAGGTAATCCGTAGACGAGCACGCACTCCCGTACGCATGTTGCTCACATTCACATACGCGCGCGCATATACACACACACACACATACACACACACCCGCGTCGGAAGAGAGTGTGCAGAGAGCGAGCCGAATGTGGGACAAACTCATACCACATTCATCCGAACCGCGCCGGATGCGTTTGCTCTCCCACGCGAAAGTCACCAACGCAAACCGACGATGTCATTTTTTATTCTTTTCGTATAACGGCGAGTTTCTTTTCCGCCTGTGCGTCTTCTTTTGCAATTCAAATATTACGCATAAAATAAAAATATCCACTTCTCCCCAGATAGTCGCAGGCATCTTTTACTCGAGATTTTGCTGGCTTACACTTTTCGACATACGTGATTTCTTATTAATGGCATGGATTTATCCAAAGCATGTTTTATATTTAAATGGACCTTTAGAAGAAATAATGTTAACTTAATTCTTTTTTCTTCGGTTTCTATTATTAGTCGTAATTAATAATTTATAGTGTAACTAATAATTTTATTTTTTTTTGTACGTCAAAAATATTTTTTTAAACTTTCAATTCTCTTTTGTACAAAGAAAAAATATATGCAACATGGAAGACATGAAAGACGACTGTTGACAATTGCAAATTCAATATTAGCTGCATCTGTATGAAGTTTCATTTTTGACATATGTTGTCATCAATTTCGGGAAGAAGGGGGAGCGATGAATTTTGATCGATCAGCGTCGAACGACAGACAGTGGTGGCACGGGGGGAGGGGGCGTCCGGGGGTGGCTGGATAGGATGGGATGGGGTGGCTGGATGGAAGAGGGTGGGCAAGCGGAACGAAGTACCAGAGGCGGGCTGAGGGGGCCGCGCGGGCCGAGAGGGGAGAAATTAGAAAAGGGGAGATTTAAATATCAACCCCCGAGGGGCGGACCGCGCGCTTGCTGCCTCTATCTCGCCTCATTCTTCCTTTCTCGCACCGGCACCTCTCCGGCTCGCGCTCTCTCGCTCACCACCCTCGCGCTGCCACCCTCTTACCACCCTTCGTCGTTCTTCGCTTATGCACACACACAACGAGAGCCGCGCACAGAAAGATATGTACACAGACAGACGCTCACGCACACATCTATCGATCCTAGGCCAGAGAAAAGGCGTCTTAGAGCCGTTCGACGTTGGAGAACGCCGGTAAGGCAGTGCTACGTGCTAATTGGACGGCCCCTGCCGACGCTTTTGTTCTTCGCGGACCGACGAACTTTCTTGATATAATGATAGCGAGCGCTTGTGTGTACGTACGTGCGTGCGTACGAATACGCAAGTACGAGAGCATCGTATCGTGTATGCGATCGCGCCATCGTCGCCATAGTCGAATTAATGTGGATAAATCGTCGAAGGTCGCGTTCCGGCATATTTCGGCAAATACAATTCGTCGCCGAACTGTTGACCGTCAGTTAACGTGACTGATGCTCAAACATGAGCGCTCAGCTTAGGCGTGGATCGTTTCATTTTCGGTATACGCTATAATGAATACTGAGGCCGTTGCAATTGCAATGAGCACGGCTAAAATCTACCAGCTCCAAGTCCACGCGCGCATGGAGATACTCTCGTTAAAATATAAGATGTTTTTCATTTAATAAACATGGAGTTTTCTAATTAAAATCACATCTACGCGCGGCATCACCGTTACGCGGTGAGCGTAATGAAAAGGTAAATGCGGAATAAAATTAAAAGAGGGAATTGGTAATGTTGATGCAAATATAATATAATTAACCTTTTTTGATTTTTAAATGTAAAAGAATATCGCGAAAGAAGTTTTCATCGATAGTTAACATCATTAATAAATATATATTTATACATTGAAGATATGATGATCAAACTTTTTAACAAGTATGCAAGATAAATATCTGTGATAGTTAATTAAATCCGAGAAAATTCAGGATAACGATTCTCACATATGAAGGAAATCACAAAATAATCCGGAATAACGTCCGTCTTCGGCCTTTCGCCGAGATCGCGAAGTATAGAGGAACTTACGAAAATCTTTGGGAGACGAAAATTTTCAAGAGTAAGATTCTCGGAGAATCTAAGGAGAAGGCTGCTGGGAATTACGGAGTGCTTTGAGAGAAGAGTACAGGGCGCGGGAGAAAGAGATGAGGAGAGGGGACAGGGGCAGGAGGACAGTGGAAAATAGAGTGAGAGAGAAGAGAGGAAGAAAAGGGAAGGGGGGAGGATTGAGGGGGTGAAGAGACGGCGAACTCGAATTCGTCCTTTGAGAGACCGACAGCAGGCGCCAGCCGGAGGAAACGGAGTAAAATGTTCTGGAAACAACGAAGTCTTTCGCTGCCCCTTCCCTGCTCTCCGCTCTCGACCCACCGTTATCCCGCTTTCGTAGGTAGGTAGATAGGTAGGTACGACTCTCCCGCTTACATCGTCATGAAACTCGCTCACCCTATATTTTCCGTATCTGGAATAAGTGCAGTCGCGCGGGGGAAGGGAAAGGGTGGCAAGACGGTGTTCCGCCTCCTTCTTTAATTACGTTCAGCCACCCCTCGGGCCCTACAGCAGCCCTAGAGGAGGTTACCCCCTTCGCCTTTCGGCCACCCTCCGTCTTCTTAGTCAAACTCGCGCCTTTCCCTCCCTCCTCTTAGTCCCTTCATACCCGTTGAGTATATATCGTTTGTTTCTTCCATTCATCCGCGTCTCTTGTTTTTCAGCAAAAGAAAATTTTAATTGAATTTAGAAAGAACGCTCGCTGTGCGTTCGTCACCTCGCTTGTTTTTCTTTCTCTCTCTCTCTCTCGTCATCGGTTTCTCGTTCTCTCTTGTGTTACGTATAACCCTCACCCCCGCCTTCCTCCTTACGCACAACATCAACCCTTCAAATGTCGAGTCAACCCTCGACGCCCACCATTTAAGACGGCACCGATAATCCAATTATTGTCGTCGTCTTCTACTCGACGGTAGTTGGACGCATATTAAACCGATCCGATTGATTGACTTCCTCTATCGCCTTTACGAAAAGCCAACCGCAAGATTAAACACGATGAGCGGCGTATATGGAGCCATCGTCGGCGCATTATGACGTTTCGCAGGATTCAACACCAATCTGGAGCAGCCGAAAATTTATTTCAATTACGGGTTTACGAATATTTTCCGAGCGTCAAGGACGCACGAGGTAAGAGGCTGAATTATTTTCTGGCTAATTGCAAAATCGATATCTACGCGGCATAGCCGGCTGTCGAGCTTAAGATGAAAATCTTAATGACCGTGCGATATATCGCAAAAAAAATCAGTATCAGAAACTTAAGAATTAAAATTTAGAAGAACTTAATTAAAGATGAGTGCGCTGGTATAGCCGTATACATTGCTACATATTTATTATCCTCCAGTGGTCCACGAGATCTTTATATGTACGGAATAATAAACGTCAACCACAAAAAACATGTACGTTATGTTATAATTCGTATAACTCATCAAACAGAAGTTATTAAGATTAAATTATTATTATGTATTTTATACGAAAGATTTTTAGATTAGATAATAGTAGCGCTAAACAGAAAAAAAAATTTCATCCATATCATAAGAAATTATACAAAGAATCTTATATTTTTTCAAGAATATCACGAGAATCTTTATTAATCGCAATACGTGGATAAATAATAAAACTATATTTGTTTGTAAATAGCGAAACGTCAAACGAGCGAGAGATACGGTTGCGGTCAGGATAAAGCGAAAAGAGGAGAGACTAGAGAGACGACAAGACGAACGGCGGCATAGAATTGATCCTCGCGCGCGAGCGAGAATGCCGCGGATGCTGCGACAGGTGCGAGTGAGACGCGAGAGGCGTCGAGAAGAGAAGGAACGGGCAACGATAGAACCGCTCGATTGAGTCCACTGAAACAGTTTGTGTCTGCGGTCCACCGAAATTGATCCGGCAACACCGCGGCAACTGTCTCCAACACTCTCCGGCCCTGCCGTCCTCTCTCGCGTCCCTTGCTTCCTCTCTTTCGATCCCTCTTTCCACCGATTCCACCACTTCCATCGGCAACCACCTAACCACCGCCACGGCCGCCGGCATCGTCCTTGCGCTTCCGCTCTGACCGTGCGGACACCTGTGGTACCTCGTCGAAGATCCTGACGATTACGAGCCACGAGATGATCTCCTGGGATCCTTGGCCCTCGATGGGATTTCACGATTATGGAGGGAACTAATAGCGAGTTGTTGGTAGTCAGATGAAGAAGGGAGAGACAGAAATCTCGCATCTCCGCAGATTGGATTTTATCTGAGAGACAATCCCTCTTCATCGTTAAAATTTTTTTTTGCATATATAACTTTGACAATAATCAATACCAATTACAATTAATAATTTGACGGTTTTAAGTGCGGTAACTTTGGCACGAGTAATTAAAGTGTTAGATATAGGCGAAATAGACCAATAAATTAGCCGGAACGCATGGTAGAGTTAACGCAACAATCGCGTGTCTAATTCGTTCCCGGGAATGGTGAGAAGGAGAGATGCACGAAGTACGTTTAATCCTTTAAAATGTCAGTAACGATGATACATAACTACCATTATAATCCCACTTTTCCCAAAACTGCATAGCGGTTTTCTTTGACCGCCGCGTATCGTTACATTTTAGGTAACCGCTAATAATGATGGACGAGCATCAGTATCTTTATATCTGTAATGTGTATAGCAAGAGCATTTATTCGTTCAAATTTAAGCCACGCGACTGCTACATATTAACGTTAATAATTTAGGGAAGGAATTTAAATATCTGCTGGTATGACGGTTATCGCCTAAGACAAGTTTGTTTCTTCGCGACAGTTCGCTACCGGGGCGCTCGTCCCGGCGAGCGCGATCTATAGAAAACTGCTGAAATATCCCAAAGGAAGGGGGCAGGGATGCGCGGAAGGGTGGAAGAAGGGCGCCGGATAGGCGACACGCTGGTAGAGAAGGGAAGGGCGGTAAGAATAAGAAGAGGTGGAAAGACACCGTTGGAAGCGGCTCTCGTTTCCAAAAGGTCGAGCTCGCACGTCAGTGAGCGAGGGAAGCGGGCAAGAAAGAGTCAGAGGGAGAGAAAGAGGGAGCTCGGCGAGGCAAGACGGATAGAGGTCGTAGGATCTACCCCGGTGGATGGTGGAGACGAAAGGAGAAGCCGGAGGAGAAAGAGGAGGTCGAGGTGGAGGGTAGGAGAGAAATAAAGATGGCCGCTCCCGCTCCGGGGTCGACCCACCCACTGTTCCTCCTCGCGGTAATAAAAGGAAAAAGGGGAGAAAACTGAGGAGCAACGCTGAAGGTGGTAGGTCGGCCTGTAGGGGTGCCACGAACGAGGCGACGAACGGGGCGACAAGGGGGGACGGGTGGGTGGGATGGCCGAGGGGATGGGTATCCGCGGGGGAAACAGTTCTTATTGATTCAGAGGAGCCACCCTCACGGAGGAGCAAGCTTGGTGGACCCGCTCCTGGACCTCTCTTCTCCTCTCTCTATCCCTTTTCTGCCCTTTCTCTCCCGTTCTCACGTCGTTTCCCTTTCTCTCTCTCCCTCTCTCTCTCTCTCTCTCCCTCTTTCTTTCGCTTTCTCGCCGCGCGAGCAAACTTGGCTTCTGCGAACAAGTGCTTCTCCACTTGCCACCCTCGACAGTTATCCATCGTATCCTTCTTTTCCCTCCTTCCCGTCACTTCGCGAAGACGACTTCGAAATTCCTCCGATCAATTTGATCTCCATCTTGTGATTGCTCCAGATGGATCATCTCGCGTATGCATCTCATCGCGATCCACGAGCTTCTCAGCGTTACAACGTTACAAATTACGCGTAATGCGTCCAGAAAAGAATATAATTAACACACGAGATTCTCGTTTATAAACCTGTCCGGTTTATCTTTCCCGAGAGAAGAGTATCCGCTTTACGCGAGATATCACTTTTTGCTTGTATATCCGTGTCACCCTTTCCAGCGTGTTCGCGTTAACTGTGCAGAGATGCGAACGGTCAGCGGAGCCCAAGGGTCAAATTGACTCCGACTTCCTGGCTCTTGTTTCACGTAAGAGACCCACGTTTTATGCCGGAGGGAAAAGCGATTTCAACGAGTTTTTCCAGAGTGCTTGTTTACACGCTCTTAGCATGGATTCTCTGCATCCATATCTGTAGATATCTGTGCATATTTCGCATAGCTTTGCACGTTATCATCGCGACACGTTGTATATATATATTAAATAGTAATATTAGAACCATTCAATTATTCTACAACATTAAAAATGTAGCGTGTTAATTTTTTTATTGTAGCAGAATACGATTAAAATTCTTCTTTTTCATTTAGATTCTTCTTCAACATATTTCACATATTCGATTAATATGTGTTATTAGATTTTTATATATAATGGATATTTCATTTATATTATTGGATTTATATAAAAATAATATTATATTACATTATTAAATTATATTATACGTAATCCTCAATAAAATTCAAACTCTTATCGAAAGGATTTCGATGAAAGAGACATTTCTAACGCAGACTTACAATTAGTTACAAATGATTTTATAATATCCCAGTTACAATGTGCGTTTTACTTTCGATAGAACTTTGGAGCGAGCGCATTTCTTGACGCGAGATGCCTTGAATTTCTCCGCACAGACGCGATATCGCGAACGTCTCTCGAGCATCCCTGGTCACCCTCGACATCGACGTCGAGGCGCTGTACCCGCCCCGGTGTGGGCGTTACGAAAGGAGAAATGCAACGTCGTAATTTTGTAGGACTTTTCCGACCTATGTAGTCGAGTGCCTCTCTTTCTCTCTTTCTCTCTTCCTGCTCTCCTTTCCTCATCGCTCTCACTAAAGCATTGCTTCTCTCTTTCTCTCTCTCTCTCTCTTTTTCTCTTTGTCGATCTCGTTCGTTCGCTCGGCTCTCTGGGCAAATTGACTTTTCCTAATAAACCAACTCGCGAGGCAACTTCGGCGAAAATCATTTAAAACTTTGCCAGACTCGAATTCACCTCTCGTTTTAATGCGGAGGCCCGCAGAAACCTCGCTGTGCGTGCATCCTCGGCTCTCTTTCTCTCTCGACTCGTGCGAGGTTCTCGCCTCGTCGTCCATCCCGCCGTCGTTGTCGTCGTCGTTTCCTTTTGCCGCGCACTTTCTCTCCATCCACGCTTTCTCGCATCGTTTTCTCGTTCCGCGCTATCGGCGCCTTTATATTATACGAGTTCGTCTAACCGCGATGCGTCTCTGTTCGTCGGCCGCGGAGATCGCGAACATGTCGGAAAAATGTGGCGAAAGACAAACTAAAGAATTTACATTGACACTAATCGTAAACGTGCGTTATGACTGAAATTAGAACGCATAACTACAACGTGTTCCGCGCACGAGATTTGTGGCAAGTATGTTAATTGGAAACGTAACGTTTCTTAGACTTCCATTAAAATGCAAGACTCATCCTTCGGTTCACAACGAACGAGGCTTATTAGCGGGCCGCGAAATCGATGAAGCGATATCCGAAGAATATCCTTTCCATCCTGGCCGACCCTTTTTGCATTAAAATTGCATACAAACCTCACTTTAACAATATTTCATCCCCGTGAATAATTTAACGGGTACTTCGCGATGGCTGCTAAACCGCTATAGAGTGATCCGAGTCACGGGATGAGAGAAAGGGAAAACAAGAAGAGTAGAGAAGGAAAGATCATTCTTCGCTTTCTCCGAACGAACGGTTATCGAATTAAGCCAACGATCGCTGATAATAATTCGATTTCACACCGTAAGCGCGAGAACGTCATCCCGTAAGAATGGTCGGTCTCTCCCGGACGCAAAAATACTGATAAATTATTAACATCCGAATTCCTTGCAAGAGAAATTCGACCAAATATTCTTTAGACTTATGCGAGAAATAGATTTTCTGCATATTTAATCCCGCGGAGATTTTCGTAATATTATTCACTAATTCGACATCGTCGTCCGTTACACTTTTTATAAAAATTCACTTTTATTCATTGCACCACCAACCATCTAACGTCGACATTATCCAGGCCCATTTTACTCCGTAAATAAATTTACGTCTGCATATATCTGAGTGTGAACTTTACACAAAGACCTTTTAAGAGCGGCATAATTGCGAAAATAATTTAAGAATAATGAATTTAATTTAGAAACATTCTGTAGAGCGTATGTATACGCGGCTCTCTAGCATTTTTCCGTTTAATAATTGTCGTCATCCTTCTTACTCGAACGTACGGAAGTAATTTTCTCGAGTTACGTCCGGATAATATTTTTGCGCCGTGTACGTTATGCAAACACTTCGACCGTGCCGCTACTTTTTCGACGTGTATATGCGAGAAGCTCCGGTGGTTTCTCGTCTCTCGGCTTGTTATTCCTGGTTTATGGGTTCTCACGTCGTACGGCGTGAGATGGTAGTTGTGGTGAGTTCGCACAGGATTCCGTTACTATTTATTTCATGGCGTACACCCTGGTCGCTTCGAGAACGAGATGACTACGGCTACCGGAGCGACGCGGGTTACAAAATTCATAATGCGTCGAGCAAAGCACGATTGCGATCCACTTTTTCAACACGCTTTTTTACTTTATTTCCTTTCCCGTTTCACTGGCATATAAATTATATACATGTCACAAAAAAACTATCTAAATTTCTTAAATTTGTAAGTGTAATATTAAATCCCGTTTATTATATCTTTTTCTTATCTCGCGAATGATATCTATATCTTTTTACTTTTCTTAATTTAATAAATATTTTTCGATAAATGTTGCGAGACATATTACAAACAATTTAAATAATTTATAGAATCGCTAGATTTATTACAGTTGAAAAAAAAAGATTAATTAGTTTATAAATAATTATTATCATACATATAATAGTCCCAAGTATTAAAATCAGTCGCGACAAAACAACGATGTTAGAGAGCGCCAAAGCTTCTCCCGGACTATTCATTTCATCCGTTGGGTAAAACCGTCTCGAGATAATTACGACTCGTTCCTTTCGTTCTGTATCCTCTTTTTCTCGGCGATGATACACGCGCGGGGCCGCGCGCGCGGTCTCGAAAAATTAATTATATCTCGAAAGTTAAAATCGAGTTTGGGTGGTGGGGCGCGTTTGTTTTTGCTCGGCGTCATCCCTCTCGCTCCTCCTCTCATCCCCTTTTGCTCACGGAACGGCAGAAATTTTAAACGAAAGTTTACTAATGAAGGCGACTTCCCGCGTACTCCTCTCCGCCGCTTTCCTGGTAGGAAGAGGAGAGAAGCAAGGGGAAGAGGAGGAGGAGGAGGAGGAGAAGGAGGAGGCTGCGAAGAGGAAAATCGCACGGCGCTTTTCCGCAGCCGTTCTCCGCGCTTCATCATCAACACACACGGCCCGAGACTTTCTCGAAGTTGCATCTTCTTTTTTTTCACCTCAACTCACTACACGCGAGCAAACTGCCGGCCGCGAAAAATGAGATACCGCGGTCCCAGCAAAAATTTACCTTTTCACGTGCCGCGATCGTAATTGCTTTAAAACAAGTTTGGCGAAATGTGTTGGCTCTCACATTCAGATTTTAAAACTGTTGAAAGCAAAACGACTGATGTGCCGTCATTCTGGCCGTAGTATCTTTTTTCATGAGTCACATATGAAACTTTATATTTTTATAAAAACAAAGCTTAAATTAATATCGAGAAAAAAGTTTATGTAATTCTCTCACATTGTTCAAAATTAAATATTTGTCTTAAAATTTCTTTTTCCGAAATCAAAAATATATGTTTTTTGTAACTCGATACAAACAACTCTATACGAAGGTCGTTTGAATCAATGACACTATTTCTTTCCAATCAGAATCAGGGGACAATGACGTTTCTCTGAAATCGGAAAATATGTTCCTTCACATTTTCTTCAGTTAAATGTAGCAGTGTATATCGTCAAAGGTATAAAGCGATTGATTAAAAATCGAGTTGGAGAGACGGAAAATACATCGCCGTTTATCGTGTCGACGATCAAAGACCTCAACGGAGACTCTTTCTCCTTTCTGTACCGGGTGTCCTGTTTTTCAGAAATCGATAAGGGAGTTCTTCGAAGCGTATAGAGAGACCGGTGCCAAGGGACGAGGCATAATAGAAAGAGATCCCTCCATTTTGCCAGCCATCTTTCGCGCAGGACCGACTAACCCACCCCCGACTACAAGTCTTTCTCTTCCGTCTCCCCCGCACACCCGACCGCCCCTCTCGCCCGCCCTTTGCTGTACTGCCGAAACAAACCACCCTCAGGTTTTCTCGCCGGGGGTAAAAGCTGCGGAGAAAGGGCTACGACGAGAGCACCGGAGAAGAGGGTTCCTACCGAAAGTAAGGGCTTAAAAATGCCCCGTACTCCGCGCCCGCCTTCGCCCATCCGTAGAAAGGGTGCCATTCCGAGCAACCCCCAAAAATCATTAAAACCATCCCTCGCCAAGGACTCCTCTCGAGTGCGCGGAGCCGTCGGACGGAGGGGGCGAAAGGGAACCCTCCGAAACGATTCTCGAGGAAATTCTTTCGACGGGGAAGCAGCTGGCGTCAGCGAATTTTCGCGCCAGCCGCCGCGCCGGTTTCTTTAGGATCGCGTAATGACCTCGTGTCTCCTTCCTTAATGTCTGTAATTGCATCCCCTTCATTCGCATCGCGTTCGACAAATTCGTTTCTCGCAAAACGTGGCGTACAAGATCTAAGGAAACCCGGCCGCAACGTGCCAATCGCGAAGTAACGGCGAGACGTGTTATTCGCGCACAACAATTGCACGAGCTTGTTTCTTTCGCGGGGTTCGCGCCGACGCCACACGGGGGCGGAACCATCTCCCAAAGCAATTTACCGTAATTTCAGTACTTTCCTGGCTCTTGTAATATAGAAAGATGGTGGAATGACCATGGCTGGCACGCGATGGGGTTGCTCCCCGTTGTCTCTCCGATGAATGCTACAAAGTTACCACCCTCCGCGTCGCCGGTAGAAAATTGTTGAGCTGTTTCTATCGTGACTTATTTAAGATGGGAGCGACGACACGTGATATTTCGCGACAGAGCGACGACGGAGGCGGGACTGTGTGCGGGAAGACAATCGTCAGCGGTGACGAGGTGGCCGGCGGCCAGAAGGACACCGGAAGTCAAAGCTGAAAAATCCGAGGAACTAGGTGAAAAAATCACGATTCATCGGAGAGAGGGGACCAGATGTCGCGTCATGTGCACGCATGCACGCCCGCCGCCTTTCGTTCGCATGCACGCTCGTAACGCGCGCGCAGGGAGGAAAAAGATCCTACCACCCGGTACACCGTCGCCGCGTGGCCTCATTACGATGATAACCGGAGAGCGACCGGAAAGTCTCGCAAGTAATCAGACTGTAATTTCAAAGATGTTTACGGCGACCATAAATTACAGCAGATTGCAGGACGCTATTTTACGAAAGTAACGGCTCTAACGTCGATTGTCTCGTAATTCAGCTCTTTCTTCGCTTTGTATAAAAATTTTGCTCGATACAAAAATGGATCCCATCGCAATATTTTATCATATTATATTTCAATATATTCCAAAGTGTATATAATAATCTCTTATAAAATATTTTATCTAAAAAATTCTGTAACTTTATTATCTTTGGATGCATCACGTATTCAAGAAGCGAGATTAACGAATGAAGGAAACTCGTGGTACTTCGTCGCGAAAGCGTAGAATCTTCATTTTGTCTAAAGAAAGCGACTTCCAGCCGTTCGGGAGGTGCCGCGAGCGATTTTCCCGGCGAGCGATATAAATTCGTCTAATCTAAATCGAGGTAGCTTCAATTTTGGATCTCCTTCCGGCCGTGCCCCTTCGCCGCGCACCCGCCTAACCGCGCTCGGCAATCCTTTGCCCTGGTATAACCCACCTCCCTTATATTCCACCCACCCCCCTCCTCTACCTCCTCCTCCTCGTCCTTCTTCATCCACCCACCATCGCCTCGTGTGCTCGCAAGTCCTGTTATTCCAGGATTCCTTAGTTGCCTAAGACGCCTTCGCCGACCGCAGAGTAAAGTATGAGGCCATACTTCACCCGCGGGGGCTACGTTCTCCCTCCCCCCCTTCTACCGCCCGGCGGCGTCTAATGAAACTTTGAAAAATCACCGGAATTAACCGAATTTGAATTACACCGAGCTCCTTGGAACGTAGAAGCCCCGGGGAAAGTGAGAGAATCGCGCGAGGGTGCACGGATGGAGATCGAGGGGTCAGGAAGAAACTCCGAGAACCCTTTTTGTCTCTGTCGCGAGCTTCCACCGAACTTTGGCCTCCTTCGCAGCTTCCTTCTGCATCTCGAAGCACAAGCGATAGTTCGAGCGAGAGAAACGCTCGGATAATTCTGGCATCTTCCTCGGTAAATAGCATTTCTTTCTCTCTCATATATATTCTCAATTATGAAATTATACGACGTTCTTCTCATTCAAAAACTTTCGTGATATAAAATTTCTTTCAATAATCGTGTACTTTAACGCGGAGATATTAGCGATTAAATTAAATATCTTTGCTCCGTTCCAGCACCAATTTTCTGCGACTTTCGCAACAATATTCTGAGCGAATTGCACTGCGCGAGGACACACGTGGAAAAGGGGAACTTTTTCCGTGGGTACGCGTGAAAAATTCGAAAAAGCCGTACTCTTCGCAACGCGACCGATCGTCGCGAAAAATCGCGAATAACTGTAACCAATGTCCAATGAGAACTGACCGACTGGACCCCGGTCGAAAAAGTGACCGCCACTACGGTCCCCCCTGAACGCGCTCTTCTTTTTAGATCCAGTCGGCTGCGCGGCGACCCTACGAGCGCATGGCGCGGTACGGAAGGAAGGAAGGTCGAAGGAGCGAATAAAGGTGGAAACTGGACAAACCAGTTTACCGTTTTCGAAATTAGGCTCTCCCGGCCAACGGGACCACGACTGTCCAATGTCCAGCGTGTCCAGGGGTGCAGAGGCCGACACACACGCATCGGTCAGGACGTTCGTGAATGCCCCAATGCTCGCAATGCCGTTGTCAAACCGCTCCATGGTACTGATTCTTTTCTATTGTTGCGACGAAATAAAAGACGGGAGGACTGGTAGTCCCCGTGAACGTGAGTGCGCAATCATCGCGATCGAGAGTGCGAATGCGACAGAACAACGTTAAGCGTCAGAGTTCGACGATACTTTGAAAGTAACGCAATTATAGCGCGATAAAAAAAAATATATATCTCAATGTATGTTAAATTGGAGGAGTTTGGGCGCTCCGCGAATCTTTCGCCGTTAAACGGGATCGCTAGCGATTGCGCGTGGAACGTCGATTATTATCCCGGAGTTGAGAAAATCGTGTAATTGAGGAATTTCTGTTTAATACAAAACAAAATTGTGATAACTGTAATTCAGGAAAGTTTTATTTGATTAACTCGCTCGCGGTAATTGCAGTAAATTTAGATTTTTGATCCGCCATTCCTCTGCACCATCGGCACATTTTATCTGAGATCCTTCTCAATGTCTATTCAAAGATGTAAATATAGAAATGTTTTATTTTAGCAATCATCTGCATCTGAGAAAATCTCGCAGTTTTAATTCCGGACGCTCTTTATATCTTCCTGTAACGCAATTATAGCGCGATAAAAAAAAAATATATATCTCAATGTATGTTAAATTGGAGGAGTTTGGGCGCTCCGCGAATCTTTCGCCGTTAAACGGGATCGCTAGCGATTGCGCGTGGAACGTCGATTATTATCCCGGAGTTGAGAAAATCGTGTAATTGAGGAATTTCTGTTTAATACAAAACAAAATTGTGATAACTGTAATTCAGGAAAGTTTTATTTGATTAACTCGCTCGCGGTAATTGCAGTAAATTTAGATTTTTGATCCGCCATTCCTCTGCACCATCGGCACATTTTATCTGAGATCCTTCTCAATGTCTATTCAAAGATGTAAATATAGAAATGTTTTATTTTAGCAATCATCTGCATCTGAGAAAATCTCGCAGTTTTAATTCCGGACGCTCTTTATATCTTCCTGATTTTGATTTTAAAGCAAGACGAACGATTAGGCAAAATACGTGTAAAGTTAACCGGAAAGTCAACGAACGAACGTCTATATGTAGCTTTGAAATGAAATGTATATCCAAATGAGCCACCATTCAATTCAATCGCAACAATAGTCGGACTAATTTCTCTTTCTCTCTCTCTCTCTCTCTTTCTCTCGATATTCCAAATCCGCAAAATTTCGCGCACTTTTACAGTGTCTGACAGACAGGTGGAATGAAGCGGCGACGGTGTCAGCCGGATTTCGAAGAACGTCGCGCGACACGCGCGAAGAAGGATTACGAAAGACGAACAGGGAGAGAGACGCGGATGCGAGCGGCTTGCGAAGAGGAGGAAGGAGAGGCGCACGTGGGTGGAAGGTGGCGGAGACTGCGGCGGTATCGTGGCAGCGGTGACGGAGGCCGGAGGTGGCGGTGTGTGGTGAGGCAAAAAGGGGGCCGTAGCATCCAGGAGAGAGAGAGCCCCGGGGCCGGGGCTCGTAAACACGGCGACAGAGTCTCTTGTTTTCTTATCTACGGCAGGCAACAATGGGCCCCCAAGAAACAAAAGACGAAAGACGGGCTATTTATTTCGGTCCATTGTTCCCGCGGCGTAGCGCCGTCGTAGCGCGGCGCCGAGCTTGCGGAGGCTGAGCCTGAGAGGCTGAAGAGGACCGGCGCGGGGACGGTCGGGGAACGAAGAAGAAGAAGACGACGACGACAAGCTACCTACCTCGACGAGAAGACTGCATAGAGAACCACACGCTATAAAGGCTAAACGCTATGAAACGCACGGCGTGTCCTCTCTTACACCTGGGCTGTACATTACCTTTCGCCGGAGCCGAGGGTCTATCGTGCCTTTCGCGGAAGATAACGAGCTTACGAGCTTTAATGTGACGGTGAAATACTTACAGCTGACACCATAAGTATCGCCGATGCGCGTTGTAATTATAGCGCATACATCGTGTAAAATTAACAAATCGTATTTATAGAAATTATACGGCCAGACTATCGCTTTGAAGAATCCCGTTGCGTCGAGAGCTTTTAATTAGAGCCGAGCTTGTTTCGATGTTTGGATGCAACATTCGTCCAGTATTCGCGATTCGAGTACAGTATTAATAAACGGCCGTGTATACAAT
Source organism: Formica exsecta (assembly GCF_003651465.1). Lineage (NCBI taxonomy): Eukaryota > Metazoa > Arthropoda > Insecta > Hymenoptera > Formicidae > Formica > Formica exsecta. The sequence continues at coordinate 1,028,599 of NW_021851238.1, forward strand.
GTAGAAATTATACAATATAATTATACTTCAAATATATATAAAAATATATAGAAATAAATCAATTTTTTTCTTTGCAAGAAAAAACACAGATTTATAAAGATTACAAATATAAATAAATACATCAAATCCGCGAGACAATTGATCTTTTTATCAAAATCGTGCGATATGGTTCGGTCTCTCGGATGTTACAAATGGGGACTAAATCTCAAGCATCGCAACATCGCTCGGCAGCAAATTAATTAAAATTTTCGCAGTCACTGCCGAGATGGCTGGGCGGCGAGGGGCCAATTTTCCGGCAAGAAAATTCTGATTCTAATTTCATGCAAATGGCCGCCGCTGCTGCTGGCGGGGTACGGTAACACCACCGCGCCGGTAGCGAAGAGGACGGTGGCACGAAGGGGGGTTGCACGAAGGCACGGCGCGGTGGTGCACGAAGGGTTGCGTGACAAAGGTGGGGGCGAGGGTGGCCCCCGGAGCCGGCGACTCGAAACTCCGCTCCGAGGGTGGGCCAAGGGGGAGGGGGAGAGGGAGTAAGAAGAGCGACAAAACAATGGAACGAAATTTAAATTATGCTCCCCGCAAAATGGCGATCGTATGCAAAGCGATGCTTATCCAACGGGGGAGAAAAGGGGGCGGGCGCCGACTCCGCAGACGCCGCCAGACGCAGGAGCCGTCGGCTTCTTCTTCACCGCGTCCAAATTATTTCTCTTCTTTCCCCCCTTTCCTCTTCCCTCCCCCTTTTTCCCTCCTTTTTTTTCTTCCGCTGTCGTCCACAGTCCCTTCGGTCGAATCTCGTTCCCTGCGATTGCGTTTTTTCTTACGCACCTTGTTTCGCCACATCGTTTCGCCTTTTCCACCTGTCGGCCTACTTTTGAGGATGTTCGTCTCATTCGCCTTCTTCCCTTCGTTCTCACGATTTATCCCCGCGTTGTATAATTGCGCGTTCGTTGTACGGTCGCCGTAATTTGAGATGATTAATTGCGCGACTCGCAATGTCATCTCGCAAATGGCACACACGCTACGACGGATAAATCGTCATAATCGGCATAATCGAGGCGTTCCCCTTTTTACGTGTTCCTTAAGTAGAGATGGAGCAAGCCGCGAGAACGATACTCTTGTCCCGGGTGGTTTTCTCTCGACGCGCGAGAGGGTAGCGTCGGCAGAGCGAAAGGAAGGTGAGGGTGGAAACGAGAGCGGGCGGGGTGGTGGCGAGAGCGGCGGGAGAGACGAGAGGGAGGATGGATTCATTTATCTTTCTCGTAGATCTAGCTTATATTTCACCGCCCCCCGAGGCAGATACTAAGACGAATGGTCTCTCGAGCAGATCTTACAAAACATCACCCCCCATCCACCTCGCCCCTCTCCGCCGTCTCTCGCCGCCGCCTCCCGCTGCCGTCGTCGCCGACGCTACCCCCGGCCCCGCGCAACTTGCCATCGAATGCAAATGTAAAACACTGAAGAGGCGAGCTAACCTTCTCAACGTCTTGTCAGACGTGAAATCGCGCGCATTAGTTCCGGGGCACGACAAAAAGCGGCGGGCATCGCGGCCGAGTATCAAGATTAATGGCGACGCGGAACGTTAATCCGTTATGTTTGTAAATAACGAGGCGGATTATAAATTGCAATCGTAAAATTTATTTCCAAATTTCACTTGTTTTACGCGATTTTTAGAGCGATTTTATTCGGCGATTTGATTAGTCATGGGACAAAAATCACGGCAAAAAAGAATAAGCAATCATCAAGCCGCAGCGAATTCGATAAAGCTTCAATGCGCCAAAAATTACCGAGCAAGAAGAGATTTTATAAAGCTTTATATATAGATTGGGAGGACGTTCGAATTACTTGCAACCGAGTTTATTTCACTCATTCATTGCTCTCGAATAAAAGCCATTAATTACCGAACTTTCCGCTCTCATATATATTACTCATAAAATCAACCACTCATATTATGCGGTGAATATCCGGCAGAATATTTACCCATATACATTTCGATTTAGAAACGTGATAAGCTCAGTTAATTACAAGTGAAGCAGGATGTATCTCTAAAAATCAGAGGTTGAAAATATTCACGTTGCATTGATGTAATAAAATATTATTTCCGACTATTATCACATTCTTCCCGTCACGTAAAGAAATCACGTTTCTGTTTCTAGTACGAAAATTTGCAGTCGCTGAAATTACATCATTTCCGTAAATATTACTAAAAATATATTCGTTGGATCGGTCGTGTAAAGCAAAGGCAATTATACGTGACGGAGGATTCACAAAACGCATTTACGTTCCCGCAAATCGTGCCGCGGAATTAAGAAGCAGCGAGAGGCGACGGAAAAAAAAGGAGAAGAAGGGGGATTAAGAATGACCCAAACTGGGGTGGCCAGGAAGTGACCACCTGGACACACGTTCGTTTGACCGGTCAAACGGGTTCGCGATAAAAATTCTCCGGAAAAATTGCAGCCGTACCGCGCGCATTCGAAAAACCGGTTCCCATAATGCCGAAACGGGGGTTCGCTGACCGTTGGTCGACCCTGAAGGGTTGCCCGCGGCGAGGGTTGCGTAAGAAAGGGTCAGGTCACGATAAATAATCGCAAGTTACCGGCCAAGAACCGGAAGCTTTCCCACGAATGTCTTTGTCGAGCTTCTTCGATCGATTCAAAGATACGCCGATATATAATTATACAATTACAATATAATTAATTATAATTATAATTACTTTTTATTAAAAAGAAAATACGACAGAGTCCCTATCTATTAAGAATTATTTTCCCAAGAATTTGTCTTTTAAATTAAGCACATCTATTTGAGCGAATCGAGATAAAGGGACGCAGCGGAGAGAAAGGATGGGTCTACCTAGTTCAAATTGGTAACTCTAGAAGATCAAGATGAAAAACGAGCCGAACGCCCCTTAGCCCTCCCTCACCGTGGTCCTTCGACCCCCACCATCGTCGCCGCCGGTTGGTACCTCGACATAGCCGTGCACGGTCTGAAACGCCACCGCCACCCTCTTTGAAACAGCCCTCGCGAGGCTACGCTCCTGTTTTAATATTAATGGAAAGGCTGATGGGAAACCTGAAAGGAAGGAAATTGAAGGAAAATAAAAGGAGCGGCGTCCCGACGCGCGCCACTGAAAGCTTAGGCGTCGCGCGTCCATTGGATATTCCTTCGGGTATCCTTTCACACCGGCCAAGATTGCCGTGTGGATTGCGGAATAACGTCGCCGCTTCAGTTTTCTCGCTATGAGCCTGTCAAATATTTTGGCATCCTCTCAAAGAGGGAAATAGGAATAAAAAGAAATCTTTTCACGCGACAGAGAATTTTCATTCGTAGTCGAAAGAAAAAAACGACGAGACATTTTCATTGGAAGATCACTAAACAATCGATTTGTATAATTATTTAATAAATATATATGCATGGTTATAAAATATATAATTATATATAATATTAAAAAAAAATGTGGTAAAAAGAAAAATGCAAAAAAAAAAAAATAGACGATACATGTGCGTTTTAGCCAAAGATAATGTTAACAAAGTACAATGTTGACTGATTGCGCACGAGAACCGACCTGACGCACGGATGAGCGATGATTTTATGTTCCACTCCGTCATTCGTGTTACATGTTTTCGTTTCATTTGGCCGGGAAAGGTGTCGACGGTGTTTTCTCTCGAGCGGGAAGACGTGTTTTCGCGAATTCGGGTGCAGTATTTGTTCGCCGGTTATGCTCGTCATACGCAAATGGGAGCGAGCGCGCGCTATTGAAGAGACCGGCATGATATGGCAAGGGATGCTACGTTGCCATGGTAACCGAATGTGATTGATAACAGAGTATATAATTAATTTTAAACGCACCGAACTAAACGAGGTTCGATCTAGAGGAGTGATCGAGGTCTCTGCCGAATCGAGCACGACAAACCGCTCGTTACGCTTTCAGGGCTTCAAACATTGCGAACGCAATTCGCAAATGTTATTTCATTGGAGTGAACAAAGACGAAGAAAGAGAATACGGCATGTTTCATAAAGTTTAAGAATTTAAAACTCAATCCGTAATCTCTAATATTACTCATAGCTTATTAAATTATGGATTCAATTTGACTAGAAACTATTTTTTACATACGCTATTAATTTAATGCTATTTATAGCGATACTAAAAATAATAATCAATTTTTAAATATAAAACTTGATTATCATAAGAATAAAACAAAGAGAGTTTTCATTTTTCTTTCTTCACTTATCTCTTCAAGTTCAACAAACGAGCGGATGCATGTCGGTACCCGTGCATGAAGGAAAACTAAATGACGTTAATTCGTTTAAGAAAAAAGAAAAAACGAAAAAATGTTTCCGCGTACCTAGGAACCGACGATGGTGATCGACACACTTTTCGGTCGGCCGGGTTACCCTCATAAAAGACTCGCGTTGCCGAGCTCTGTGTAATGGTATCGTGGCGGCCAGGAGCCACAGGAGTGCGCGGACCATATCGGATCATATACGAGGTTTCATGCGGACGGTTTGAGAGAACACACGGAAGGCGGAAGGACCCGCGGCTCGTCTCCAGGAGCGGCTTTCGTCCTTTTATCTCGAACTGCGGGGCCGCTCTCTAGCGCCGGGCAAGCCGGGCGTCTTGGAGCGGGCGTCTCCTGGACGACGCCTCGGATCAATACCGACGCCCAGCGTCTCATTGGCCCCTTCTCTTAGGTGCCGTGGAAAATCGCCCCGGAGATGACGGCCAGGAAGAGGCAAGAGGGCGGCGGAAGAGAAGGAGGCGCGGGTGGTCCGAGAGGGTGAGAGACAGCCGAGCGGACCTTCCTTCCTTCCTTCATCCTTCCACAGCCTCCGGCCATTCTTTGAAGCCCTTTTCGGCCTTTCAGTTTTCTCGTTTTCTCTTTGTTCGTTCTTTCAAAATCTTGCCGAAATCGTCGTCGCGCGACTTCTTTGCGCTCGAATATCGACATCGACGTGAGTCTACTTTTATTACATCGGATTATTATACGGGTAATATATGCCTGCATTTTAGAATGAATAAATAGATTCATCATTCCATCGAATTCCTTTTTTGTTCATTTTTTATCTTGCAATTAGCATAAATAAGCTTCAAGATATATGTCAACGATATTTATTTACGCTTCAGCTCTGATATAGGTATTATCATATTTTTATGCATTCAAGATATATTAATTGGATGTACATATATATTTTTTATCATTTTCGAACATTTCTCCAGTGTGATATTTGAATAATTTATATCCATTTAATTTATTTTGTACATTGCAAATAATTAAAATGCTATATAAAAGATCAATATGCTAAGAATTAAATGGAATGTGGTTTATCGATGCTCCGATCTTTTATTTTTATCAGTGTTATCCGTGACGGTTACAAATGTTCGCGTGTTGCGCCGGAAAGTTTTGCATAAATTCCCAATAATAGAGAGTTTATTTCATGCTTTACTCCGCCACGGAGTCTGGCCATTCTTTACCACCCTCTCCATCCTACCTATCTTCCTGCCTGCGAGTCTGTTTCAGAAACATCTACAATGGCGACAAACGCTTACATCACAGGCGAGGAAAATGGTTCGATATGCTGGGATATAAATTCCTTATTATAAAGAATATATTTTCGAGACTGCGTCTAAAACATTTATAATTGAAAGGTTTCTCGTCGCCGCATTGAGTCGGCTTTTTGAGCGCACGTGACTTAATATTGTTTATAGCAATTGCAATTGTTATCGTTCTACTTTTCTTGAAATTTAATTGACTCCTAAATATCAAGCATATAAGCTTTATAAAGTAACAATTTACATGAGCTGCATCTGATCAAAATAGTACAGTTGTTTTTGATCACGAGTTTCAAAAAGTATTTTGTAAAAAATAATTAAAAAGAACATAAAAAATCATCTACTGTTATTAATTTGAATCTTTTAAAATTAGTGCACAAATATTAACTTTATCAATGGGAATATTTCAATCGATCTCTTATTTCCACAATTATATATATAATTGCCGATTTTGGTAAACTGATTCAAATGAAAAAAGATATATATAAATTAAAAACTAGGAATGTGTTTTTTAAGAGAAGACTCTCGATCTCGAAAAGATAAATCCGATTACATTTATTTTTCATAAAACCAAGGAGTTACGTTTGACGAAAACTTGGCAGCACATACGGAAAAACGTGCCAAACTGACCACGTGTCTACATTCCGAGACGTGAGGTTGTCTCGGAAAGCCGAGTCGTCGCAAACTTTCGTGGGTATCAGTAGGATCGTCCCGATGGAAGGATCAGGACGGGGTTGTGTACGCGTGCCAAAGTGATTTTTTGCGCTCTGGACCCTCTTCTTTTTTACCGGCCGACCATCTTCCCACATTGCCAATCCTCTCTTCCGCCAGTTTGTTCTCCTTCCTCTTTATCCTTCGTCTAAACCTTCGCAACTCATCTTTTTCCCTCCTCGACCTTTTCCCCTCTCTCTTTCTCTTTCTCTTTGCATCTCTCTGCTTCACTCCTTGTCACTTCGTATCTACGTACGGAGGATACGGCACGCGGCACGAGACACATTATTAGCTTAATAACTCCGGGGGACCTTTTTTAATCCGGCCACCGCTCCAGGAGAAGCTGCCTCCGCGGAAGACTTTAATTAAAAAATAAACAAGCGAGAGCCGCCCGGTAAACGTGCGAGAGATTTAAAGAGCCCTCCGGGTGGGTGATCCTGGGACATTTGCATTTCGATTTTCGGTCGAGTTCTCGACCCAGAAGCTGTCACTCGCGAGACTGATGAAACTGTCGATGATTTTAAACAATTACTCGATAAATGCAGAGATCTTTTTATCTAATAAAGTTTGTGTAGCTCGATAAAAAAAATTAATAAATTATTAGCTAATTCATCATTTCATTGTCACCGAACAAACATTGTCACTGATAATAGCTATCGGATAAAATAGTAGGGACATAAATAAAAAATTCGACCAAAGCGCGCTTCGTATTTACGTTCTGTAGATAAGCTGGCAAAATTCTATCGTTTAACTTTTCAGCATACACAAATAATTAAACGGCTAACGAGATTTCACGGACGGAGACGTGTGGTTCGCACGCGGCCGTTCACCGTTGATCGCGAAATTCGCCAAACATTTGCGACTCGCAGTTTGCATTTTATTTCGGAATCGACGTCGATTATCCAGGCATATAATTATCGTTTAACAAATCTGTGTCAACAGATTTGTGTGCTGTGTCCTTTTTCAAGCTAACCGCCAACAAATCAGATTAACAAGAAAATAAATATTTCAAGTCATTAATCGATTGTTCTACCGTCGCATAATTTACCAACTAAGTAGTAAATAGATATGATAACACTTTGTAGCTACTTCATATAACTTTCATCGAACGATCCGACTAAAAAGACGCAAACAACTGTATTTTATCAGCCGTGATACGCTAATGGAGATATGTATATATATATATATATATATATATATATATACTTTGCTTCCGCCGTTTTCCTATACAAAAGCGCACCTTGTTTCGAGAGTTAAGGGTTTACATACCTTTGTCGCGCGCAAGAATGGCCTATTTTCGGGAATTTTTTTCAGTAAATAATGCGCGACACGCTCTGAAAAAAGAGCCTATCCTCCCTTCGACCAGCAACACCCTGCTTGTTTTTCAGCCAGGTGGATGAAAATCGATAACCAAACAAAAAAATACGCAACCTGCTAGGGAAAACCATCGCGACCCTTGCGTACCCTTTTTTTGTCCCTTGCTAACTAACCCCTAATCATGACACCCTTAAGAGGCTTTTTTCTAGGATACCTTTTTATAATCGTGCACTTTGTCGGGGTCGTGAGTAAGAGACGCAGAGCCATCGGAACACGAGATAAAAAGTGTTCACCCTCGACATTGCATTGGTGGTGATGACAGGTTGTGTTTATATTTATATGCCGCATACACGTGCGCATGCGATACCAGACGATGATGATTTATCTGCACGAATGCACACGCTCTACTGCAACGTTAGGTAAATATGAGAACTCACCGTTTGCCTGATGACTGATGACAGTAAAAACTCGTTCGCAGTGCAAATCCCAGTTGCATTGTTGTGCAAAATCCGGACGCTATACCCAGTGCAACGACGTGGGTTTCATACGGACTTAACGTCATACAAAATTCTGTAAAATTAATGGGATTGTCAATTTATTGGTGAAATTCACATTTTGTCGATCGTCAGAATAATGTTTTTATTTATATTACGATTAAACGATAAAACTAGCTAAAACTAACTTATAACTAATAATTACGTTATCCAAATTTAGCTGTAATACAGCTAATTATGCAACTTACGTTAAATATAGAGAAATATTAAATAATCAACATATTCTTTATCAGAATAATAGTGAAATAGTTTCTTCTCTTATTCACATCTTGTACTACACGTGTTAACAATAACAAGACGATAACAAGATAATAAGACTTCAAGATCGTTACTAATTCAACGCATTGTTTAATCACGTTTTAAATATCACGCGGCGGGGAACGATAGTTGAGAAGCGAACCACATGTGGACACGATTCGACTCGAATATATCAGCTGTTGGTAGCGAAAGCGCTATCGGTCACCTCGACGCCTGTAAAACTACGTCGATATTACGAGCCGCTGTTGGTTCGTGTCTGAACTGAGGTCGTTCGATCCTGCTCCCAACTCCCAACCCACCCACGTTCATCTCTCACGGCCTCTCGAATCTTTCTCGTACGCCAAATCCTTTCCACGATATCCGCCACTCAATATCCTCGAAGCCTTATTACGCACTTGGTCGTAAATCCAATTTTTCGAGTAAAACCGTTTTTTTTTTTTTTTTCCTTTTCCGATTCAGGCGGAAGATATTTAATATTGAATGCGGGAAAATTCCACATAAACTGAAATTCGCTAAATGATTGAAACGGTAACAAGTATTATCAAGAACAAAGGTGCGTAGAATACGAGAGTCAATTACATGATAATGGTTAAATTATCGGGACGCTCTCATTGTTTTAAACAGTTTTATCTCGTTGGATAGATAATTCCGATAAAGAAAAAATCGAAAGTCGAAAGAAATCAAATTAATGTAGTTCTTTAGGAGGCAATTTTAAAGAAGTTAGTAAGATTAGAAATAAAGTAACTTATCTTCCCGCCGATTCTCGTTCGCACGTGGACCTTGCGTCTAAAAGAGCTCCGCAGAGAAAGATGAAAGGTTGCAGCATCCGAAGGCAGAAAAAGAGAGAATGTATAAGTCGTGGCAAAAGCCCTCTCTGCAGCGAGGCTGCACTTTTTAACTTCACGTGCAAGAGGTATGGTCAGTTCGACGAGTTATTTTCATCAAGGTCGACGCTCTCTTTCTCTCTCTCTCCCTCTTTCTTTTTCGCTCTTTTTCTGCCTCCAACTCCCTTCTCTCCCCACGACTTATATTCTCTCTTTCTTTGCTTCTGGATGGTGCAACCTTTCATCCCTCTCTCCGGAGCTCTTTTAGATGCAAGGTCCATACGCAAACGAGACTCGACGGATCGGCGGGAAGAAGACTTACTTCTTTTCGTTTGCGATTTTCTTTGAAAATATTTTTTGTCCCTGTGTGTCCCGCGTTAAAAATAAATAATGATTCATATTGTTGGTAATAGAAGAAGTAAGAGAGACAGAACTATATACCTATTTTTTTATCATAAAATTAGATATGTAGTTTTATACTTTACACATTCATTCTTTTTCAAACTTCTCGTGTTTATGTCAATGATATAAATTTTTTTTCTCTGTCATAAATTGACGGTTTTTTTTTAACTTTTCTAAGAAAGATTAAGGATTAATATGTCTCGATACTTCAACTTTTTATTTATCTAATTTCAAATATCCACTATTTTCGCTGTTAAAGTGTTTTATCTTATGCGCATTTGACTCATGTGTCAACAATTATTTTGTCAAAAAGCAGACATGTACGGTGCGTGTCTTATTCTTTTTCGTTTTTCACAAAAGTTGTCAACACTATAAAGTCCACTGTTAAGTAACTCTCGTTCTCGAACACCTTGGTACTCGCTCGATCGAGTACAAAGTTGCCTTTCATTTTTATTAAAAAGCTGTTTTCGTCGCTGTACATTACGATCGAGAATATGTTACCCGCTTAACGCACTGCGTACTCCAAGATCGTATCTTCAAGCGCAATATCGATATCATTACCGTCCCTACGCCGCATATTTTGCACGATACATTTGCATGATAGCGCGACGCGGCTATCGCGGAATCTTCAGGACCATCATCGTATTGTAATCCATAATGAAGGTATCTCATACTCTTTATACACCATCGTAATGCACCGTCATATCTCCGGTATCGCACGCAGCGCTCTTTCTTAGGCTCATGGATTTATGAATCCGCTCAAAGTCCGCCCGCCTTCCCCTGTTTCTTTTTTTTTTTCTTTGTTCCTAGACGCATCCTACTCTAGGTCCAAGCCTCCTCCAACCGGTATTTCTTCGGTAGGTGCCCACCATCGCCGCATATTGGCCAAGTCAGTCCCGCCAATTTTAGATGCTTTGCCTCCTTTTTTTCCTATTACCACTGTTCGCGACCGCGCCCGCCTTCTCCTATTTCTTCTTCTTCTTCTTCTTCTTCTTCCCTCGTCCCGGTCCCCACCTTCCTTCTTCCTTCCTTCTCATCGGCCACCGCCTGCCATAGAGCTGCCATTTTATTTTCGCGAGAATGCGCGCGCTATTTTTAGCCGTTCTAGAAAACCCGCCTCTCCTTTTTCCGGGTCTTGGCAACGGCCGAGCCGAGAGCCGATCGCGACGCAATCCCGAACGCGATGCAATTTATTCTTATGCGGCCGCGAAAAATATATCGGAGCGAATATTCGTCGCCGCGGTGCCAAGATGACGTTGCCACTCAGGCGCCACTGAATCATCTTTGACAATCGCAATTCGCGAGCGACGCCGCGATCGTTCCCAGCTGGCAGGAGAGAACGATTCTCTAATTCAGTTTTGCTAAACGCGATCGTTCGCCATAAGTCTACAAAAATAATATCTGATTCGCGTCCGGCAAAGCGATCTTTTTTTTCCTCTCTTCGCCGCGTTTATTTGCGCTAGGCACACGCGCATCTTGAACCAATTTCACGCGTTACCGCATTCGCCATCAATTTGCATCATCGGCGGCTTTATTGCCGACGCGAGCTGGCCGCGATGAGAGCTCTTTAACTTTTTCCAGATCAAATTAACTGTGTCTCTCCGTCGAGAAGCCATCGTTGACCCTTTCAAATTTTAACCCACATCGAAGTAGCGTATCGTAGTACGTCGTTCAGTGCACAATAATAGCAATGATCTCAACTAATAAACTTTCCTAAAACTATTATTCCGCAGTGTTCGAACGGGATTCATAAAATTCGTACACCGAGTCGGAAATAGTCACCAGTCATCGCTTGAAATACGTTTTAATCGTACGCGAGCGCGATGATCAAAAGAAAAAAAAAAATCGAGTACGTTAGGATCGGTTACCGCAGTGTTTGTAACAATATATTTCTCGATTGTTGCAGCGAAATATTTTCATTGCCGACTAATTTGGTCGCAACACGCTGGTTCTACGTCGCGTGTAAACTCGATTATTTACGCTCCGGCGACGTACAATTTTAAGTTCATGCAACAATAAACACATAAGGGAACGTGGAATATTTTTATCCATTAAATCTGCGTTAGATTGGCGATACCTGTGTTTGATTGTTCGAGCGAAACGGAAAAATATTGCAATTATTCTGTACTTTAAAGAGATATCGATATACAAAATTATACAATTTTTCTGCGCATAATCAAGTTAATGCTTTATATTAAATGCTGTTAATGTAATAACTGTGTTTCATTATACAATTTTACGTCGTCACGTCCAATATATCAATTTCAATTATTAATTCAGCGCAGCGTCTGTTTAAGGGACGCTAATATTCTAAACGAGAGATACTAAACGACTTGTCAATGAAAAAAAAAACAGGTAAAAAAAATACGCGTTTAAAACAAGAAAACGATGCTTGAATCGAAACGCGTTCGATTAACTGCGAGCGATTTAACGGAACGCGAAAATAGCCGAACGCAGCGTACGCGAGCGCGAACGAGATAATGTTTAGTCCCATCAGAATTGTGAGTATTGATCGCGTTTCATAGTAAATATATAGTTTCATCTAACGCGTCCTAGTGCGTCCTAGTCGATAAATATGGCCGGCGTGTCCGGCGTGTTGCCGCGGTCGTCGCCGAAAGTGCGCCTTTCCGTTTCTTCTTCGCGCGGCGCAGCAACGAGGGGTTCGTGAGAGCGAGAGCGCGGGGGTCGTCGACCCCGCGGAAAATCGATCAACTGGAGATCGGAAAGGACGAGGGCCAGAGAGCGCGGTGTATAAAGTCCGCCGTTGGTGCATAGCGAATGCACCGACGCGACGCGTTGCGGACAAAGCGCGTTGCGCCTCGGCTCCGCGCTCGCTGATAAACTCCGATTGCGTTTTTTTTTCTCCGAACTGTGAGATGAAGTAGAAAAGAAAAAAGAAAAAAAGATTTTTCGAGCGGCGAAAGATCCTTGATTCTTCCCGGTTTTGATGCGACCTCTCGACGGTGTGACTTTGCCGAAGGCGAATGCATTTTTATGCGCGTTTGGTTCATACGCTTGTCAAGGAACGATGCGATAATAAAATATGAGGCTCGCTGCAAAGAGAATATTTTTTAAACGATAAGAAAAATGTTTGTACATAACATCATATCTCTATCCTATCATATATCATATATACAATATAATTATTATATTATTATATTATATAATTATTATATATATATATATATATAATAAATAGTTAAAACATTCAGTTATAATTTGCAGAAACTTCGTGCAAATTATGGCCTCGTCCGCCAAGAAGAGTTTATCCGACAATAATAACGGGGTCGAAGCCCGCTGCCATATCGCACGATCGTTTCGATCTCGATTCCTAGCGCAAAAAATCGTCGAGTGCCCCCTTCAACGAATATTTTACCGCGTGTATATTCTATATTGGCGTTAACGAGGCCTCCTCCGCGAAAATCGAGACGAGACAAGATCGAGAGACGCGACCGCACGAAGACGTCCCTTTACCGCAAGGGTTCGCGTCGCAACACGCGAATACGGATCGGCGTGTCTCACGTCCGCGTATTTTCGGACAATTTTCCCTTCCCCGACGCAACGACAACCGCGCGAGAAAGAGAGAAGCTCTTCTCACCCTCCCCCCTGTTCTCGCGACCGCCTCTCCCAAACCACCGCGCGTGTTCCCGCGGAACGGCGGAGGGAAACGGACCGACGTTTAATGTAAATCGCCACGCACGGCTTATACACGGGCGGAAAGAGCGCGAGAGATCGAAAGCCGAAGTATAAACGGAGGAAAGAGAGAGCAAGCGAGCAGGCGATAAAGAGAGAGAGAGAGAGAGAGAGAGAGAGAGAAAGAGCAAGAGGGAGAAGAGAGTCACAAGGGGGAAAGAGCGATGGAGTTACAGAGCTTGGCGAAGTAAAGAGCGAGGCAGAGATCGAGGGGAAGAGGGAGCTGGATGACGAAGGAAGGTAGAGAGAAGGCAGAGAGGAGAGGTGGCAGAGCGGAGGAGGTGGCGGGTGGAAACATACATATGTATAGGTAAATGTGTACCTACGCCCGCATCTCTCTCACGCGTTCTCCCTCTCTCGCTCCCTCTTCCGACCGGACCTCTTTCACTCGCCGTGTTCTCTCTTCTCCTCCTCCCTCCAAACCCCCCTCCGTCCCACACCGACCCGCACCCTCCGCGTTCCGCCACCGGTCCCTTCGTTCATCTCGTTTCCGCACACGATCCTCTCTCGTCGCTCGTACGATCCAGCGATCTCTCTTCCACCCGCTCTTATCGTCGCTCGCACCATCCCGCTTTCTCCCTTGGCGTGCCACCGCTCTCGTCGCGCCCGCGCGCATTTTTCTCTCCCCGATGCCTCCTCTTTTTTTTTCCTCAGCACGCCCCCGGGGCCGCCGAGTGATTTTTATAATCTGCTACTTGTTGCGCCGCACACCACCGGTTTGCCGCCCGTGTGTCCGGCGCGGCCCGCCCGGAAAAACCGGAAAATAGAGGAAAACAAAAGAGCGGCCGGCGCGGCGCGGCGTGCATCCCGCCGAGAGAGGGTGGTGCGCTCGGACGATAGCGACGGCAATGGGGAATCGGAGGGTGGGAGGAAGAGACTGGATGGCGGCGGAGGGGGTGGAAAAAAAGAAAAAGGCACCGCGGGACCAGCAGCAGCAGCCGCCCGACGCGGCGGATCATCCGCGCGAGCGCGTGTGCGTGTGCGCGCCTATCCCGCGCGCGCGGTAACTGAAAATTATTTTTCGACGGCCTCCGCCGCGGCGAGTGCCCGCCGGGAATTCGCATCGGATATGCGAATATCGAATGCGCGTTCCTTTCGGCCGGCGGACGATATCGATCCATTTTTTTTTTTTTTTTTTCCGATTTCGTTGCGGCGGCAT